>NW_016806491.1:1567950-1590872 GCF_001698545.2 Rhinopithecus bieti
TAGCTTTATACTTAAAAAAAAAAAAAACTCTGCTATTATTTTAATAGTGTCTTGGGAAGAATCATTCTGTTGTATGGAACATTCCATTGTATAAGTGCATCATACTTTGACAATTTCTCTGTGGTTGTGAATTTAGCTTGTTTTGAAATTTTTGCTTTTATAAGGATACTATGATAATATTCTAAATAACTTTTTAAAATGAGTAATTATTCACCTGATAGCTTATTATGGTAGTTTATTGCTATGGTCTATATACTCTAGAATGCATTTGTGGAAATATGCATACATTTTCTTTAGAGTAAAATACTCCAGTGTATTTATTATTGTAGCAGTTTTTGTAGTAAAATGTTTTAAACAGCATGTTCTGAAAAAATTAATGTATTTTAATGAGTTTTTGAATAGATTGATCACTGAACAATTGTCACTTTTTTTTTGAGAAGGAGTCTCGCTCTGTCGCCCAGGCTGGAGAGCAATGGCCGGATCGCAGCTCACTGCAAGCTCCGCCTCCTGGGTTTACGCCTTTCTCCTGCCTCAGCCTCCTGAGTAGCTGGGACTACAGGCGCCGGCCACCTCACCCAGCTAGTTTTTTTTTTGTATTTTTTAGTAGAGACGGGGTTTCACCTTGTTAGCCAGGATGGTCTCAATCTCCTGACCTCATGATCCGCCCGTCTTGGCCTCCCAAAGTGCTGGGATCACAGGTTTGAGCCACTGTGCCCGGCCACAATTGTCACTTTTGATTTCATTTTGGGATCTTACGACTTCGCTAGATGGCAGCAGAGGACCAGGTTTAATTCAGGCTGCTTTTGTGAAGCAGTAGAATTCTAATGGTATCCAGTGCATTGGACATCTATTTTGTAATACAATCCAGAATATTAGCTGGGGATTATTAAGAATTTAGTAAGGATTAGTGGGATCCTGTATACAACATTACTGAAAGCATAGCCATTTTGACCATGTTGGTATGTTCTTTTGTGCATTGCATCTGAATTATATTTGCAAATGACCTCATAGTGCCATTTTGGACCTTTTTTGGTAAAAACAATGTAGTCACATTGAAGTCCTTAGAAGTGTTTTTTCTGCACCAGGAAACTGAGACATTCTTATGTTGAAATCTCAGAAGGAAAGAATGATATGAAGATTCTCTTTTATCCCATTTGGAGTTTTTTTTGCTCTTAATTGTGTTGGGAGCAAAGGAGTCTTAACAGAAAAACATGATGTTGGAATGTAGCTCTTTTATTTATAGACTGAAATTTTTGTTCATAGGATAGAAAAGTTATTTGATTTGTATGGGGTGTATGAGGAACAGTAATTTTTATATATGTGCCCTAATGATATATTTTGAGGAAAAAATTCTTTAACTGTATGTTTTAAAATCATATATAGGATTTTTATTTTCTGGAGGAACTATATTTGGTTTTTGCATGTTTGATGGTAATTTGGTTCTCAAAAGGCAGTAACATGTGAACTAGGTAAAGAAATCAGAAAATGAGTAATTCTGACAGTGCTTTTAAATTGCGAAGTCTGATTTGAAGATTATATAGGTGGCCCATCTTAGTATAGTATCTCTCTGACGTTTAGCCCAGATTTAATGTTGCTGCTATTTTTGCTGGCAGGTGAGCTTCCTTGAACACATTTTATTTTAGTAACATTTTGGGATTTAGAAAATTTAATTTTTAAAATACTTTTGCATGGACAGAGAACTAAATTTTGTCTCCCTATGAATTATCTAGAATGGCATTTAGGTCTTTTACATCTTATGTTAGGATGATAGAATGTAAACTACTGGCTAGAGTTACAGGATATAATATATAACTAGAACAAATCAAATTGCTGCATAAATTACAACCTTTAAGCTGCTACACATTAAGGCTGCTCTGTGATGTGGCCTTGGTAGGTGCCTTAATGTTATGAGTCCATAATATATTTATTTTTGTAGTCTCAGTAGTATTTAACTGTTGAAATTGGTGCTTCTAGGATTTCTCCTGGTACTTTTACATGAACATAAACAAAGACTAGTAGCAACCAGTTGATTTCCAATAGTTCGATTCATTAAGAATTACTTGCTAGTGTTAAAAGGAAAATAAAAATGGAGGTCACAGTTTAGATGTATCCCAAGGCCAACTGCCTATAACCCTGTAACCTAAACTCAAGTCATTCTGAGTCCCCTGAAACACTATCTCTACTTATAAAAGAACCACAAAGCATGAGGTTTGCGTCTTTGCCAGCATGATTCAGTGAAATTAAACCAATCAGCTATAGACAAATCAGTTTAAACAGCTCCACTTGCATTAAAATAATGTTAATGTCTAATGACCAGTCACGAAAAAGGTCAAAATACTTTCTCCTTTATAAACTGCTATAACTCCTGTAAGGAAGCTTCTTATGACTTAAAAGTTTCAGATCTCAATCTGTACTTTTTGCATGATAGTGAGCTTTACAATTTTTCCTAACTTGATCTAATTTTATTTTTGATACCAGTAAATGGAGAAATTACAACTCACTTAAAACATTTGGTGCATTTAGATATGGTTTTGCTTACTTAGATTTTTACTTTGTGCATGAAGCAATATTAAATAAAATCAAGCATCATCATGTTGTGCATCTTCTACATGTGTTTTATCTCTCTTTCTTAAAATACTTTAGTTGTGTTATTAGCACATTTCTAAATTTAAAATAATGGGTGATCTTTATAGTAAAATATTTATGGTAAAGTATAATGCCTGTGTTAAAAGTAAATTTATTTCAAGTTTCTTGTAGATTATTAAAATCCCTTTCAGTAAATTTTTTTTCTGAAAATGTTCATTGTTCTAATAGAAATAACATGAGAGTATGAAAAAGATGGTGCTTGCTTTAAAGGAAATTCCTAATTTCTGACAAGTTTTACATGGCTGCTGATTTGACTATACACTCAGAGCTGCCAAATATAATATTTTGATATGTGGTCAATTTCAATGGCAGTAAAGTTTTAAAAGGAAAAAGAGTTTGTGTATATTTAAGAAAAGAAAATTGAAGATGTGGTTCATGCCCTAAAATAGGTCAAAGTCTATAAGTATAATTGTATATAAATGACATGACATAGACTCTAAGAATGTAGGAGTTCTTAGGAGGAGGATGAGTGAAGGATGAATAACATGGGTGAGGGGAGCAACATGAAGAAAGTCTTGAGGTAGAAACAACCTGAGCTGGACCGACCTGATTAATAATTGATGTAAATCCACAATCTCTGTGAGCTCTTAGAGTTAAGGTGCTTATGAGAAAATTGTTACACTGGTGGCTGCATAAACCCTTTGTTTATATTTTGAAGCATGTCAGAGTTTTAATGATTGCTAAGCCATAAGCTTCTGATTTAAACTTTGACTATAATGTCAACTCCTACTCCTTGAATTGTTCTTAGGAGGCTATTAAAATGGGAGATCCTTTATGTCAGTCTTCTTGAAGTTTAGGACCACCTGATTTGCCGAGTCAGTTGGTTCGCCCCCCATAGCCTTTGAGGCCTTAAAAGAGCTGTGGTTTTTTTTGGAAATCAAGTAAAGAGTGTGGTAAGAGACTGTTTTCCATAGTGATACAGAGGCAGGGAAATGAACATTCTGAGGAATAGTTGCTGTGGCAGTGGAAGAGGAGGCACTTCACCTACTTACATGACTGAAGGAAGAAAAATGCTGTGATGGTACAGAAAGCTAAGCCTAGGAGACATCCCTAAGGGGCTCTCCCAGCCGGAGGCACAGGGAAAACCCTATAGTAATTCTCTCCCAGTCATCCTTCCCAACATTTTATTTCCTATTTTCAGCTATAATTAAAAGACTGTTAGGTGAACCTTTTTTGGCACTTAGTGAAAATTTTACTCAAAGTAGCTTACATTTAGCATTCATTCAATGAGTCTAGCCAATAGTGAATTTCAAAGGCTGCATAATATAAAATGTGAAAATTAGAAGACTGATTGGAACTAATTTGTGATCATGCTTAGTTTTCTTCAGTACTCTTTGCTCTTTTAATCCTAGTTAGGGTCAAAAAAGAACATTTCTATAGCTAAGAAGAGAAAATCTATTGAATATAACTTTTGGACAGATTCTTCAGTGAAAACTTTTTTTTTTCAGATTAAAATAATTTTAAAATTATTTTGCTGTTTTGGACATCTCTTAGGCTTCCCATTTTCACTCTCTCTCTCTCTCTCTCTTTTTCTTTTTTGAGATGGAGTCTTGCTCTGTTGCCCAGGTTGGAGTACAGTGGCATGATCTCGGCTCATTGCAACCTCTGCCTCCCAGGTTCAAGTGATTCTTGTGGCTCAGCCTCCCGAGTAGCTGAGACTACAGGTGTGTGCCACCACGCCCAGCTAATTTTTGTATTTTTAGTAGCGATGGGGATTCACCATGTTGGCCAGGCTGGTCTCAAACTCCTCACCTCAGGTGATCTGCCTGCCTTGGCCTCCCAAAGTGCTGGGATTACCGGGGTGAGCCACCATGCCCAACCCTGACTTTTCTATTTTCTTTTACAATTTGAGTGTTAAGGGTGGCCTGAGGTTATTTAATCTAGTGCTTCTCACAATTCTATGTGCATATGAATCACCTGGAAATCTTGTTAAAATGCAAATTCTGATTCAGAAAGTCTAGGCTGGGACTCAAGATTCTGCATTTTTGACAAGTTTCCAGGAGATGCTAATGCTATTCGTCCAGGGACCACATTGTAAGTAGCAAGAATTGACTCCATTTTCTCAAGTTATACATGAGGATATCAAAGCTAGGGAGACCAAGTGGTTTTTACAAGCTCCCATACCTAGTTAGTAAGGGTGGACTTCTAATTTTTAATGCGACAAAGTCATATTTTCAGCATAAGAAAATACTTAAAAACCAAGAGAAATCTTCCTCTTCCCGTAATTAGATGGCAGCTCATTTGTTAAGCCAACTTTATTCAATTTGAATCTTTAAGATGTGTCTTAAGATTTTCTCTTCCATCCTTACTGCTTTTGAGGATTTGAAGAAAAATAAATAAATGGGTACATTGATTTATTTGAATATGTCTGTATCCAATTATTAGAGTCCTTACTTTTTGGACTTTAGATGATCAGGAAACAGGTTTAAGTGACCTTAGGAGATAGTAAAATATATTCAAATCTAGTTTTGAGGTAGAAGCTTCTTGCTATGGTAGGGTAAATCATGTTTTTATTTAAAGTGACTGTTAATGTATACTTTGTTTTCAGACATTTTACAAACTGGGGGAAGTAATGTGACTAGTTTTTTGTGTCTTTGATAGTGCCTGTATGAATACTGTTTGCTCTTGTCTGTGAATCTAGTCTGGTTTTTCTTGTGCCTTAAGAGCTTTTAGGATTGTTGCAGCACTGGAGGTGGGGTATAAATGTGTGTAAGTGCATGCTGCTTGGGGGAAGTGGGACTACGTAAGAACCCTTTCAGCTCTTGATAATTCCATAATTCTCTAATTCTTTGAAGATCGGCGAAATGGAATAGGAAGCATATTCTAGCCCACAGAAGTGGCAGTTAGTGAGATGCATGTTGCCCTTAGCAAATGAATTCAGTCCTAACTTCACAGTTCTTTTCAAAAAGTGAAAGATATGCTTTGATAATTTACTCGTTGCACTTCCCCAAACTGTTAGTTGATTTTATAAATTTTAGAGGGTGGAGACTTTATCAGTCAATTTTTATTGTTATGACAGTTATTGTATTTCTTTTTGGTAGATAAAGGAAACATGAACCCAGGTAGATTTAATTATAATTTTATTTAAGTTATCATTTTACTAATCTTTATTTTAATGAGATAGACTGGACCAGAACATGGTCAATGATCATTTTCCATTGTGTATTGTAGCTTTCCAGTTATTGTGTATGTACCATTATTGTTAGTAAATCTTAAGAAATTCTTTCCATATATTGGGATATTTCAAGCTCTGGGTTTGTTTTTATCATTCTAACATTTAGAAAACAAGCTCTTAGACAGATTGAGGCTCACCTGATTCAAGTTTTTAAAATATGAATTCTCTGTTTTGAATTATCACTCACTCAGTGCAGCGTCTGATTTTACAAAATTTACTTTGGTTATACCTATTTATAGAAAAATGAATTAAGGAACTATTTTACTGTAGTTGTTGACTGCCTTTGACTGTGTAAATATGTTTATATGTTTGGGTTTGTGGTCTGTGGGTAACCTTTACCAAGGGTTACCTGTGATTCATTTCTCTGTTTCAAAATTTCTGTGTTCAATTATCTCTTTCTCTTCTGTGTTCAAAAGGGATGGCTTCCTCTTTCCTGTTTATAGGGTTCTTAAGCTGATCCCTTCTGTTTTATTCAGGGTTTTGTTTTATCATTAACCCCAACTCTAACTCTTCTTTGGATCGTGTAAAGTAGTACTAGTAGCAGTTGTAGTTGTAGTAGTAGTACTAATGATATCTAGCTTTAATTAAGTACTTAATTAAGTACTCTGTGCCTTGGACATAATAACAATAGCTGATACTATATTACTATGTATTAATCACTATTCTGGTATCCTTTATATATTAACTCATTTAAATCTTTAAATTTTAAAATTGTGGTAAATTACACATAACATAAAATTTACATTTTAACCATTTAAAACTCTGCAGTTCATGGTATTAAGTACCTTTATATTGGTGCAACTGTCACTAACATCTATCCTCAGAACTCTTTGATCTTGTATAACTGAAATTTTATACTCATTAAGCAGTAACTTCCTATTCTCCCCATTCTCCCTGGCAACCACTGTACTCCATTCTGTCTCTGATTTTGATTACTCTAGGTACTTCAGAGGGAATGATATAGTGTTTAGTTGTGACTGGCTAATTTCACTTACCATAATGCCCTCAAGGTTCATATGCTGTAGCATATGTCAGAATTTCCTTCCTTTTAAAGGCTGAATAGTTTTCCATTTTATGTATATGCTGCATTTTGCTTATTTATTCATCCCTCCATGGATACTTGGATTGCTTCAGTGGTTTAGCTATTGTGAATAAGGCTGCTGTGGACATGAATGCACTAACTCATTTAATTCTTAAAACTATTTTAGGAGGTGAGTACTTCTGGTGAGGAAATGGACAGTCAAGTAACTTGTGCAAAGTTACACAATTAGTAAGAGCTGGTATGGGATGAATGTTTTTTTTTTTTTTTTTGAGACGGAGTCTCGCTCTGTCGCCCAGGCTGGAGTGCAGTGGCCGGATCTCGGCTCACTGCAAGCTCCGCCCCCGGGCTCCCGCCATTCTCCTGCCTCAGCCCCCCGAGTAGCTGGGACTACAGGCGCCGCCACCTCGCCCGGCTAGTGTTTTGTATTTTTTTTAGTAGAGACGGGGTTTCACCGGGTTAGCCAGGATGGTCTCGATCTCCTGACCTCGTGATCCGCCCGTCTCGGCCTCCCAAAGTGCTGGGATTACAGGCTTGAGCCACCGCGCCCGGCCAGGATGAATGATTCTTAACCACTATAGTAGACTCCCATATAATTTTCTATGCTGGTACCTTCTCTTTTGCCTACAGATATCTTCACCCCTCTTTGCTATATGTTAACATGTAATTAATGGTATGTAGTACAAATACTTTTAATACTAATGTTGGCAAATGAACAATCAGTTCATTTTATTTATTGGCGTCTGTTGTATTTCAGCTATACTTCAACCCAATTACAAAATGAAGTTGAAACTCCTTAAGCTGGATTTTAACACTCCTACTTGCTCCCTGTATGCTTCTCTTTCACCATGATATGATCATTTATTGTATGTAATAGCTATCTAATTCCTGGACAAGTTGGAGTAATAGAGTGCTTTGACTAGGACCTGTTAATTGGAGTATGGGAGATTTCATGGGAGTTCTGAATAGGATTTTGAAGATACGTATTTTGAGACAGGATGGTGTAGTAGTATAGCTACATGGGCTTAGAAACAGACATACACAAATTTCTGAGCAGTGGAGGATGGCAAAATGAGAAGAGAATAAGGAAGTTGCAATTGCAAGTTAAAGCATATAGTTAGGAGTTGGACAGCTAGAATCGTTCATAATATTGGATGAGATTTTTGGTTCCAGTCTGTCTGCTTGATTTTTAGGGATCTAGATAGCAAGCACTATTGAGTCTGGAATTACAGGCTCTGGAGCTTGAATTTTTTATCAGAGCCCATAATTATAGCAGTCTTACCATTGATAGTTTGCAAATTAATTTTTTAAAATTGTTGAGTAGTTTGGAAAAAATCTGCTCCTTACTTACACTTGGTTATTTATATTTAATATGTCATTAATTTTGTGGAATAAGAGAGAGGAATCTAGAAACTGACACTGGGCCCCACGCCCTGCCAAACTGTCATAGTGTTGCTTTTTAAATTGACAGATTTGCAAGACTTTAAATCTCGATGGTTGAAAGGGCTTTCTTGAAACAGATTTTGAAGACGATTAATAATCTGTTAATAGAAATAAGCACACAGTAGTTTGATAAGGCTTGAGATTTTGTGATTCTTTATGGTAGGTATCTCTACGTCTTCAAAATTTACTTGTGATGAATTAACTAAAATTAAAATGAAAGTTACAGTCTTCTGATGACTTTTCTATAGACGTAATTTACCCAGTACTTTTTATTAAGATTAAGCCATTTAGATAAACAGGACATAGTAAAAAAATGTGTGGTAGAAACCACATATAAAATAAAGATGGCTGTGCTTATGTAGAAGACATTTAAATGTTGGCAAATTGTCCAAATCTTCAGTGACATGCTGCTGGCTTGCCGTTTAATATACACTTAACATTCTAAGATCAAAGACTAGTTAGATAAACTTGACAATTAAATTGGTGGGGAAGTGAATAGGCTTTGCAATTTAAAATTAAATAATACATGTTGTCTGCTTAATTACTGCTGTGTTCATGTAAGTGATCACATAATAGAAGGGAGGTGTGGGCTTAAAGTGAATTTAAGACCATAAAGCCATAATCAGTCACATCTGTTTCATGACTTTAAATTGATGGGGTACGAGTATGAAAGAAGAGCTCATCCTTTGAAGAGGCCTGATGTGCTTATATAATCAGTAAGTCAAAACAAAAATACCTGTAGGGTTAGAATCTTTTATATTGCTGAATGAAAATTTTGATAGTTTTTGGTAAAGAGATTATGTTAGAGCTATGTTGTCATTTCACTGATTGTTAACAGCAGTAGAAAGTAAAAAAAATGGTTAGACAGTGTTACTGTATGTGGGTGTTCTTTTAAATTTGTTAATGTGAAACTAAGGAACTTAATATGAGTCAGTTGAATTTCCGGGAAGATGACGTAAGGTAAAAAGTCCTCAAGACTTCCCCCTCTTCAGACACAGTTGCAAGTCTGGGCCTCCAGAACTTCTGATCAGCCACCTTCAATTTGGGGTTCTCACAACCCCCTCTTTGGATTCAATTAATTTGCTAAAGCAACTCACAGTACTCAGAGAAACTTATAAACACTGGTTGATTATAAAGGATAGTACAAAGAATACAGATGAAGAGATGCATAGGATGACTTGTGGGGAAAGAGTGCAGAGCTTTCATGTCCTCCCTGGGTATGCCACCCTCTAGTAACCTCCACGTGTTCTGTTGTCTGGAAGCTCCCCAAACCCCGTCCTTGGTCTTTTATGGAAGCTTCATTTTGTAGGCGTGATGGAGTAAACCATTGGCTGTTGGTGATCAACTTAATCTTCAGCCCCTTCTCCTTCCTAGAAGATGTGGGGTGGTGCTGAAAGTCCCAACACTCTAATCTTGCCACGTTCTTTCCTAGTCCCCATCCCGAAGCTACCTAGAAGCTACCAACCATCAGTCAACTCATTAATATACAAGAAAGCATCATTTTGGTGTTTCTGAGGATTTTAGGATTTGTATGCCAGAAAAATGGTTGAATAACAAATATATATATTTCGCAATATCACAGATGCAAACAAATGATGTTTAAATTGGTCTTTTTCTGAGATTCATTAAGTTCAGATTGTATTTCTATGGAATTATAGTATAAATGATAATTAGGTGCCCAAACTAGTCTATAAAGCTTATTCCTAAGGTAGCAAAATTACTTACTATGTATATATACTATGAAGAATGACAAAATGTACTGTTTCAACACTGGTAATTAAGCAAACTGCCATTGTAACATAAGAAGTTTATGAAAACTATTTTGAATAATTTTAAAACTTTGGGGAAAACTGGATTTTATAAGATAAGGAGATAGAGACTATTATATAAGGAGATTGTGAAGGGGGTTTTGACACTGATTCTTTATTATCTAGATGGATTAAACAACTTATTACTTTAAATTTTGCTTTATACAGAAACTTTGATTAGAGTTTTCATTGGTTCATAATGGAACTAAGTTAAAGGAGGTGAGAAGGAGAAATATGTTTTTCCTTTTTCTTTTTACAAAATTGCAGTAAAATATACTTAAGATTTCTTATTTAAAAAAAAAGAGTTGAAAGAAACAGGAAAAAAATGGGTTAAAGAGGACATGGGTATACCTTGCAAAAGAGGTTATCAGAGACAGTTTACTGAGCAGTGAGGTAATGAGAGGAACAGGCAAAGTGTGCATGGGCCCCATGAGGAAGGAAGAAAACTGGAGTTTGGTAAGTCAGCTGTTCTTGTATTGTTTTTTGAACACATGACAGGTCTTGGTGAGTAGGGGGCATGGTCTGACCAACTGCTTCTATGTCAGGAAGGTTTATATATTCTGTGTGGGGAAGTGGTCTGAATTTTCTTTATAAGAAATTTTAGTATACTTGAATTTATTTCTGTATACTAATACAACATTGAGAATTAGCTCTCAGGGATTTGTGCGCCAATTCTGTTGGGAATAAAAATGAGAGGAAATGTAGCTTGTATAGAAATAGCAGAGGTTTGGTAGTGAATTCTTTTTTTTTTTTTGGAGACGGAGTGAATTCTTATGAGAGAAAAGATGTACAGAGAAAGTAAACTCTAGGCTTAGCATTATACACTTGTCTATGTTGAAGGATGGTAAATAGATGGTGTGTCTCAAGTTACTAGGTAAAGGGCTAGTATTATGTTACCCTTGGTATTAAGGATATGTTAGGGACATTACAGTGGGATTTCATCATAGGCACATTAAACTTCCTTACATTTAGCTGTATATATTGAGGCAAAAACAACACAACAAAAAACCCATTAGCATCCCTTTTTTTTTTTCCCCCAGTTAAAAAGTAGAGATGTGGTCTCGCTATCTTGGCCAAGCTAGTCTTGAACTCCTGGCCTCAAGTGATTCTCCTGCTTTGGCCTCCCAGCGTGCTAGGATTACAGACGTGTGTCACTACGCCTAGCCTTGTTAGCCTTCTTGACTGTAAGCAATAGAAATCAACTTTGGCTAATTTATGCAAAGGAATAAATAAGGAGAACCAGTCTTGGAAAATGGATAGGAATCAAGGGAAGCCAGCAGCAAGGACCAGAGCCAAGGTCAGGGCACTGGAACACTTTGATTAGGAAGCCACCATTAGCACTTGCTGACAATGTCTCTGCTGTTGCTATAAATAATTCTGCAACTATTCTTATGCCTCTTTGTCACTCAAGTTAAAAGTTTTGGGAAAGGAACACGGATAGCTGGTCTAGATCCTGAGCCTGTTTCCAGCCTGCTAGGGGTAGGGAAAATCTGGGCCTTTGGTTTCCATCTAAACTCATGGTGTCCATCATTTCTTCCAAACAAAATGGAACAATTACTGCTTCCTTCTTAAATGCCCCATGGCTCAGTAAGTATACCCAGTTCCTGAAGCCAGAACTTGGAACTTCTCTCATTTTCTCAGTCACATATCTAGTAAATAGCATATTGAATTCCTGTCAGTCTACAACTTGAATATCTTGAGTTTATCTATTTATCTCTAAAATTATTGTTACTACTGTCCTAGTCACTATGATTTCTCACATGGTCTATTAAAGAAGCTTTATGATTTCTCTTGTCTACAGATTGGCCCCTGTTCTGTTGGGGTGTACATTATGTGTTGATGAACTTTTAAAAATGCAGATCAGATTATGTCATTAGTTTGCTTAAAACATTTTAGTGGTCTGCATTTATTTACCTCCCATCTCTCGGTTCCAGTCCACTCTTTTATACTGTGTTAGGGCTGGGACTTTGCAACCTACATTTCCCAGACTCCCTTGCCAGCTTGCTTGCTGTTGAGTTTTACCACTGGGAGCACTGGCAGGAATTTGGAAGGTGAGAGAAGGGACTACTCTTATTTTCAGTTTCTGTAAGAACACCTCCAGCAGCAAAGGACAACTGTTACTCCATTCTCCAACTTCTTTTGTCACTTTCCACACCAGTCTTGCTGTTACCTCTCAGAGAGAACAGCTTCTGGGCAGGGCATCCTAGTTAGATAGAGTACCCCTTGTATCACTTCTTAACCTGCTGGACTTTGTTCCCTTAGTGGTTTGACCATCCTCCATTGGACACCTCTTCATAGGGATTCAAACCTTAAGCTACAGGGCCATTTGTGGCCACCTTCTTAGAGGTTAGAGCATCCCACCGCATGGACCTCTTTCACCCTCTTCCAGGCATAGCCCCCTAATGCTTTTCTTCCAAGCTCCTAGCTTTTCAATAACAGACCTCTTTCATTTTGTTCCCCTGGTCCTGTGGGTCATAGTGTTTCCTGCAACTATTAATCTCTGGATTATTTCAGGCTTCCTGTTCTGTGTTCTCAGCTTTCCAGTGTCTGTGTAACCAACGTGCTGTATTACATCTCCTGGGTTTGAATTCTGCATTATGGTTTCTGTTTGTCTCATACAAGTAGTTTTTTGTTTTCTAAGATAAAATAAAAAAAAAATTAAAATAACTGGTAGCTGGGGGTGGAGGGATTAAAAAAAATTTCAGGCTGAGCATGGTGACTCTTGCCTGTAATCCCAGCACATTTGGAGGCTGAGGCGGGAGGATTGCTTGAGCCCAGGAGTTCAAGGCTGCAGTGAGCTATGTTCACACCACTGCACTCCAGTCTGGGTGACAGAGTGAGATCCTGCCTCAGAAAAAAAAAAGTTTTCATAATTCCTCTTTCTCTGTTACTTCTTTAGTCTCATGCCATACCATTTTCCTGCTTTATCTTTACATTTCAGTATTCTGAACCTTTTTTAGTTACCAGAACATTGCTGCATTCTATCTTGTCTGAAGGACATTGCACCTACTAGTCTGTGTACTTCAACCCTCCCATCCCTCATTTCTCTTCCTGTCTCACATTACAACCTATGCTGGGTTGACTCCTACATACTGAATGTGAGGGGTAGTATACTGTAGAGGGTGTATAAATAAACTATTGTCTAAGTTTGAATATCAGTGTTGCTGTTATGCCAGCGTTATAACATTGGGCAAGTTACTTATGTGTGTCCCACTAATTTTACTGACCTGGTAAGGTTATTGTAAGGATTAAATGAGTTAATAAATGAGTTAAGAAAAGTGCTCTTTTCTTCAGAACATAGTAATTGCTCAATAAATGTAACCTGTTGTTATTATCAGTTATGCATGAATTCCTCTGGAATGCTTTCCCTGATCTCCAGACTCTGACAGGTTCTACCTTTGTAGGCTCCTGTAATAGCTTCTACTTCACTGTTCTAATATGTATTATGGTTGGAATTATTTAATATCTTGTTTTCTTGTTAAGAGTGTAAATAATATGAAGTTGAGAAGAGAGTCGGTGCCGTTTGCTGTTTTAACCCTAGCATCTAGTACTGCCTGGCATCTAGACTGGCTCCATTTCAGCCCTTCAACTTTTGTTTAAAAAATTAATTGATTAAAAAATTTAAGAGAAAAGCCATAATAAGTTTGATAGGGGTTAGGAAAAATGGATAGAGGTAGAGATGGTGGTGTAATAAATCAATATAAATGATCAGCTTTTCCGTTTTTATTGCCCATCAAAAGGCTCTAGTATGGAGGCTCTATGATAGGAGAAGAGGAATGTCTGTTGTTTTGAAGCCTCTGTAGTACAAAGAACAAGATTAGAATCCTTTCTTAATTCATTGCCACTTTGCAAAGAGAAAATGTTTCTCTGGGTCCGATTATAGACTACATTTCTGGCTTGGTAGCTTTTTTCCCCCTTGCAGCTTTAACTTTGCCCCCTGTGTCTGAAAGTAATTTGTGTTTATTTCTAAAAATTTTGAAAATACAGAAAAGCATAATGAGGAAAGCAAATATCATTGATAATTCTATTACATAGAGATGGGGCAGCTCTTAATATTTTGGTATAGGCTTTACTTTCTGTATTTACGATATACACACAGTTTTATCCTCCTCCTTTCCCCTGTCGTTATTTCATCTATTCTGGTTTTAAACTTGCTTTTTTCCCACTAGGTATATTGTAAATCTCTTTCTGTATTAATGAATATTTTATCATTGTTTTAAAATGCTTGAATAGTATGCTTTTACATGAATATGCAATATTTATTTTACCTATTTGCTGAATGATGGACATTTGAGTTTTTATTCTTTCACTGTTATAGAATATTATGATGAACTTTGTTGTACATACAGCTTTGCTTATTCTTTCACTGTTACAGAATATTATGGTGAACTTTGTTGTACATACATACAGCTTTGCTTAACAAATATTGAGTGCCTTCCTTTAGTGTGTATTCAGATAGACTGTGCAAGATACTTAAGCTGTGGGAAAGAACAAAATAGATATGATTTCTGCCTTCATAGAGTATAAGATAAATTCCTAATTTGATGATCAGAGTTGGGTCTAAATTGGTGTTAACTTTAAATTACAAGGAGTTTAAGGACCATTTTACTCTCAGACTACTGGGAGGAATGTGAATTAGAACTCTAAGGTGGTATTAGTTACCATTGTTTTCCATCAGTTTTCCTTCTCTTTACTTATGTACTTCCTAATTTTATTAATGTATATTTGGTGGTTTTACTTAATTATATATCTCACATCTCAGTGACTGCTCTGAAAGATTATTTCCAGTTATGGTAGAAAACCTTCATTTACAGTAAAGTAGTCTATACATCTGGCTTTTCTTTAATCCATACACCTTTGGTATATATATGTTAGCATTTTCTATCTGGGAAATGTATACTGAATTAAATTTTGCCTTTTAATGGGCATGAATATAATACAAATACCTATTGATAATTCTGAATATTAAATTTGCAGTTGAGATAATTTCCTAATTAATAAATTATATTGCACCATAGTTATATACATAGTTATATACTGACAGTCTGTGAGGTAGTTGCTTCTTTTGAAAGAATCTTGACTGCTTTCGGGGACTTCAGAGTGATGTGGAAATATTTCCACATTCCTTACATGAAATAGCTCATTACTTTTTGTTAGTATCACATAACAAAAGAACATATGATTTGGAATGACTGGAGTTCAAACAAAAAATCATAGCCCAGAAACTTGTGTTCCAAAGCCTGAAAATTTATGTGTGCAGAAGAATCCCTAAATACCAAGTGCTAAATAATTTCTCTGGTGTTTCTGCAGATGCAAGCTGTGTTTCTCATAAGCTACCCTTTTTGTAAATTCCATCCTCTAAAACTTTTTCTTCCTTAGTCTTTTAAATCTGTTTATACACATGTGTACATAGAGAGTATTTTCTTTTGATTGATACTCTACTTGATTTAAAAGCAAAGGTCTGATGCTGAGACACACACACAGGTGTGTGTTTGTGTGTGTCTGTGTGTGTGTAAAATAAACGTATCTTCACCCTGGGATAATACCTATTCTACTTAAGCATTAAATTTAAAATTCTCAACTTCTGGGCAGTCAGTGAAAGGGGAAATATAGTTTCAGTTATCGTTATTACATGATCATAAGAGTAAACCATTCTTTTTTCTGAATTCTAACATTTATTAGCTTAAGTGAGCTTTTCTCAAATTGTAAGTATAGAACACCAATTCTGTCAAATTTTAATGGACTAAATAAGATGAACAGACTTATTTATATATTTTATCATAACTTTAAATATCCTAATATATATCTTGACTTTCTAAGAGAAAGATACAGCGGTTTCCTAACTTATTTGCCTTGAAATACCCTTTTGGTGAATATCAACTTTGCAAAATGCCAGCCTAAGTCCTTAACAACATGATGGGTTGTGTGTCTTCCATGCCATTTTTGCAGACGATGTCATCATTGCTTTTTATTTGATCTTCCCTTTTGTTGATTTAAATTCTTTTTGAAACATAATCCAAGGCAAAGGTAGCTTAGATTTTTTCTATACATCAGGAATTGCTGCTTTTGAAAGGCATGTGCCAGAGGGCCTTGGGAACTAAGTATTCCTGTTGTCTGTATGCCGTCTGGCCTGGCATTTGGTCTGGGAGTCTTTCAGATACACTGTCAGTCCAGACTGAGGCTGAATTTATTTTTCCTAATGAAACTTGAGTCCCCACACTCCCCATCTACTAGGGCTGCAGCTTTTATAGCAAGGGCCTGAGCTCTCCATCTGCTCCCCAGACACCTGCTGGAACTAATTATCATTATTATTAAAACTCTAAAACAATTTTTCTATTATGTTGCCTTTTTTCCTTTCCTCTTTTTTCACTTTTTTTTTTGGAACTAATTATTTTGGAAACAGCAAAGAACAACATACTTCACAATCTAATCCGAAAACACAATCTAACCCTTTGGTTTTCCATGCTGCTCTTTTCCGTTTTGTTTGTACACCTGTTTTCCCTTAATCAGCTCTCCTATTTCTCTTCACCTATCCTAAACATGTGTACTTTGCTCTTCAGAACATTGGTTTGTGGTTAGCCAGTTATCCACTATTATATTAGCTTCCATATATTCTGTTAGCTTGCATCTCTTCATTTAATATTTCTTCTGTCCCCTAATCTAAACTTGATTCAGCTACATCGTTCAGTCATTGCTGCCTTTTTTTTTTTTTTTTTTTTTTTTTTTTTTGGACATACCTTAGGTACTTTGCGGGTAGGTGGTTGGACTGTCTGGTCAGTGTTCTCTTTCATTTTCGTTGGTACCTCCAGACCACTCTTCCTTCCATTCTTTCATTTAACACCAAACACCAAACAAAAACAGCCTAACAAAATGATTCTGTTTCTTAGAGGCTTATGTCTTTTAACTTTCTAATCTTTCATGCTGTGAATTTTTTCTCATTCTTTTAAGACTTTGGTTCCTGGATATAATCTTCATTTTCACCCCGAGTCTTCTTACTATCCATTTGGTAGCATAGCTTCCCAGACTGTAATGTCCTCAACTTTAATCCATCCGGACTTTATATATGGTGTGAAATAGAACTCATTCTTGATTTGCTGATGGGAAATCAGTGATGATAACCTGACCATTTGAAGAATGACAGGTTGTTAAGCGTATGAATTCCCCCATATATTGATTGAGTTTAAGAAGATAAGAGCTAATTGAAAATCTTATGGCTGTGTTTAAAAATATTTTAATTTTATAGTCATAAATGAGAAGAAAATTGTACCTGATATTGTGGTATCTGGCTATATCATGATATTGATTCAAAGAGAGGGATTAGCTGTTTTGCTAACAGGTATGGTAGAAAGAGCACTGGATAATTTAAAGTCTGGCAAATGGCAAATCACTTAATGTTTTTCACTGTTTTTTTCTGTTTTGAAGTGGCGAGAATAATACCTGATCCATATAGTTGTTGAGCTAATAAAATACATTTATATATGTGTATATGTGTGGTTCAATGTTTAAGATCTCATAAAAATTAGAGAACCATTCTCTGTTAGGATGGATTCATAAGGTTACTCCTGAACATCACATTATCTCCATAAAATACTTTAATTTCCCTATACTCTATGTTTTCTATAGGAAATGAAAAAAGTTAAAACAAAATATTATTTGTGGGCTAGGTGTGGTGGCTCGTCCTTGTAATTCCAGCACTTTGGGAGGCTGAGGTGGGCAAATCACTTGAGGCCAGGAGTTCGTGACCAACATCGTGAAACTCCATCTCTACTAAAAAAAAGAAAAAAACAAATTAGCTGGGCATGGTGGCACACACCTGTAATTCCAGCTACTCTGGAGGCTGAGGCACAAGAATTGTTTGAACCCGGGAGATGGAAGTTGCAGTGAGCCACTGTACTCCTTCCAGCCTAGGCAACAGAGCAAGACTCTCTCTCAGAAAAAAAAATTGTTATTCATGATACTTTAATCATGAATAGAGAGACTGCATGATAGAGAGACTCTAGTGAACATTAGTCTAATGATGTTTAAGGTCTATGGAAAACCAGTTTGTTATTTCTCATGACCCTGTTCTTGATATTATACTGCAAATACTAGCGTTTTAATGTTTCGTTTACAGGTACATGATGTTGATTGATGGCACAAATGAAGTTTTTATGATTGATAGAGACAATTCAGTATTTCATGTTTCAAATTTGGAATTTCCATTTCGTAAAGATCTTCGTATGCATTTATCAAATACTCTCTTGGATGGTGTAAGTCGTATTTATGTATAATATAAAATTAAACATTGCCATTTTTCTTTTCCTTATAAGTAAATGTGTATTTCTATTGGTTAAGAAGTTTCACATCAAATCTAACTTTTTTTTTTTTTGAAATGGAGTCTCTCTCTGTCGCCCAGGCTAGAGTCCAATGGCTCACTGCAACCTTCGCCTCCTGGGTTCAATCGATTCTCCTGCCTTAGCCTCCCTAGTAGCTGGGATTACAGGCATGCGCCACCACACCTGGCTAATTTTTGTATTTTTAGTAGAGAAGGGGTTTCACATGTTGGTCAGGCTGGCCTCGAACTCCTGACCTCATGGTCCACCAGCCTCGGCCTCCCAAAGTGCTGGGATTGTAGGTGTGAGCCACCGCACCTGGCCAAATCTAACTTTTATTAGGATGTTAAATTTCATTTATTATGTGTGCTTACATTGAATTAAGGTCCTTTTGAAGAGGGATCTGCCAACTGAATCTTTGAACATAAGTAGGACTTTGAGATATTTTCTTTAGTGGAGAAACTTGTTAAAGATGGAAAGGGTATTAAATGATTGCTCTGGTCAAATATGTATAAATATGGATAGTTACATAATTTTGCATGAAGAGAAACAAATGTTACATGTGGTTAGTAACTTATCTTTTTTCCCCATACTTAGCAATATGTTTTGGACATCTTTTTCACATAAATGTCTGAATGGTTTACCACTGAATATATAGAGACCATGAATTGGGGCTTCCAAAATATCGTGATTGTGAAAATTGTAGGGTTAAAAAATTACTTGTTAAAAATATGACCTCTTCCAATAACGTATCCTAGACCATATGAATTGGAATCTCCCAGGGGCCTACATGTTCGTACAAGTGACCAAGTGATTGTAATTAGGCAAGTTTGAGAAACAGTTCTGTAATTTATTCAACCAGTCCCCTTTTGTTGGACAGTTTGATTTTTGTATTTTTTCCTGTGTCTAGTAAATTTTTATTCCTATAACAGCATGTGTAACAAAATATCACTTTCTAATAAAACATAAATATATATATAATAAAACATATATACACACATATGTACATGTATATGTATCTATATGTATATAGATTTAACTATCATATTATAGTTAATGTGACTGGCAACCCTGCAGTTGTATAGTACATAAAAGTCGTAGTCATTTGTGGCAACTCTGGTAGTTGGTTCATGGGAACAACAGGAACATTTTAGTTTCTGTTATCTTTATTTAAGGTACTTTTTTTAGCATTATAATTAATAAAATATAAGAAAGGAAAAGAAGTAATAGCATTTGTCAAAGTTTAGTATAGTTTATAATTGAACTAATGTTTGTTGAGTGCCTATTATGAGTTGCTATACCAAGAGTATGGGTATTGCTTAGAGGGTTGAGGAGAAGGCCTCACCCTTGAAACATTTTACTTAATTGAGTCAAGGGTGGAGAATGAATGGTAATAATGGAAGAGACCTTCGAATAAAACAATATATTACCCAAAGAGAGGTATATAAGTCCTGAGGTAGTTTAGAGGAGAAATAAATCATGTCTAGTTAGTCTGGAACTAAATATGTTTTATGTAGGAGTTGGCATTAGAAACAAAGATTTCTATAGAAAGATTTTTGATGGACGTGGGCTGAGGGCATTCTAGGTAGGAAATAATGCTTAAAAATTAGATGTTTAACCATCTGCAGATTTAACTTAGCAATACTATTTATTTCACCTCAAACTTGGATAACTGAGAGCAGCGTAATAGATTCTTGTGAAGTTTTAAAAATAGCAGTATGATTCATGATGTCAGTTTACTTGGGCTAGAATTATAGTTGCCATATCTGTTTTTTTTTTTTTAGTTAGTTAATTAAAACAGTCCTCGGTAGTTTCCTGTTTCTTCTACATTTTCATGTGCAAATTGCTTTTGTAAAATTCCAAATCCAAGATTATCTCAAACTACCTAATTGTCTGTCAGATGTGAGCATTGAAGCTTTTGTTTTGCTTTGCTTAATTATGTTCTTTGACCTATAAAATGTGGAAAATAGGAATTTAGAAATATTGCATTAATTTACTTGAAACACATCAGTGAAATTTAATCAATTTAATATTGAGACTAAGATAAGAATATAGTGGTTAATCATTAAAGTTAATAGCAAGAATTTTGGAAAAATTCCATGTCTTTTTCAACTATTAATTTTTTATAAAACACTGCATGCGTATTACTGAAATTTTAGAAGTCTGTAAATTTAAAGTAGAGAAAATTAACAGTCAAGAAGAGATGACATTTTATATTTTGATGTTAAAAGGAAATATCCTTTTAGTAACTTTGTTGTGCTAATAACTATGTAACATGTATAACTAATATGTATATAGCTGACATTTAATATATGTTGTGTATCTGGGGTTCTGTTATTCCTCTTCAATCTGAAGAACTGCTTTCAGGATTTCTTTTTTTTTTTTTTTAAATTGAGATACAATTTACATACTATGAAATTCACTATTTTAAGATGTTCAATCCAGTGGTTTTTAGTCTTTTCACAAGGTCATATAATCAATACCACTATCTAATTCTAGAACATTTCATCACCTATATGGACTATGATGGTTAGAACCAACAGGGCCTTATATGAAAGATTTCAAGGAATAAGTTACAGAGATGAGCATTGAAGGTCCATGGGTTTTGAAAACCCTTCAGTGGTTCCCTATTACTCATAGCAAAAAAGTCAAACTATTCAATATAATATTCTTTATATCTGAAGCATGCCTGTGTCTTCAGTCTCATCTTTGATTGTGATTGCTAATCACAAACACTCAGCTTTGGACAATTTACCCCAAGCCATCTTTTTTCATGCCTTTGTTATACCATTTGGCCTATCCACTATCCTGCTGGAAAATATACTCTGCATCTTTCAGGATGCAGTTAATGGTCATGTACCTTACTACCAAACTTTCTCTTATTCTTCAAGTAGAAATAACTACACTCCTTCTACTTAGGCTTAGGTAATGCTTTCTTACAGCAACAAAATATATTTTTACTAAATCAGTGTTTTTTTTTTCTTGTAATTTTAGATGGTTGTACATGGAATTTCTGTTATAAAATTAGATAGCAAGAAAACCTACCTGGTTTCCTAGTAAGAATATGAGGAAAGAAAATAATTTTAGGTCAAAACGTGTTAACAATTAAAATTTTATGTAATACTGCATTTTACACCTGCAGTCATCCTTTAATGTCCTTATCTTGTTCTGTCAGACTGTAGATTTTATTTTAACTTTTTAATGGCTATGGTAGATTTACAGTGATCTGTTCATACTCTCTTGCCCTATTTCTTTTGATCAAAGCCTAGTAAAGTGGCATGAAACCAAGAAAGACCACTTGGCTCACTTGGGAATTCGATCTATAATGGGGGTGCCATTTATTGTCATAGATTTTATGATTAAAGTAATTGGCACATAACAAAATTTAAAGCATTAATGATTAAACAAAAATATTTTTTAAAAGGATTCTGACTTTTAGAATTTAAAATTTGTAGTCTCCCAACCCTTGATTGTTGCTTAGTAATTCAAGCATAAAGCCAAATGTGGCATAGAAATTCAAATATGAAAAATATGATGAGATATTGTCAGGTGATTCTATTTCAGTATAGAATAAATGCATGATGGGGATGGGGGGAGCTAGCAGTTTATATGATCTGGGTACAAGTGTGTTCACTTTGAAATTTCATCAAGTTGTATATTTATGGTTTATGTGCTTACAGTGTGTATGCTATATTTCAGTCAAATTTAAAAAATTGTATTAAAGTATGAAGAAACTTATCTTCTTTTCTCTTTCAAGGAGATGATTATTGACAGAGTAAATGGACAGGCTGTTCCTAGATATTTGATATATGACATAATTAAATTCAATGTAAGTACCTATAATATATAAAATAAAAGTTATTACTGAAATAATGGATGTGTTTTTGACAAATAGTCTTTGGTACTGCCTTAGAGACAATAGGAAAGAAAATTTATGACTCAGGTTATTCACTGGGTATCTTTTTGTTAATCCTTTTATATCTCCTTTTCTTTCTCTTATTGTTAATTTTCACACATTTCTTTGTTTTAGGTTTCTTTAACTTGCAAGTGAGTAAAGAATAATGGCTTAACTCTGATAAAATAAGACAGCATTTCATAAAATGAAAATTTCTTCATTTCAATTATCCTGTACTTGATTTTTTTTCTTGTAAATCTCATGAGTTTATTTCTGTCACCAAAATAGCAACAAAACAAAAGAGAAACTTATTATGAGCTGTTCAGTGGGTAATAAATTACAGTATTAATTCAGGTTATTAAAAGGCATTTTTTTCCTGGAAATTTTTAATGCACATGTCTTATTTTTTGATTGAATTTCTGTATTTAAAACACAGAGCTTCAAATTTAAGAGCCTCAGGGCCAGAAAACACCAAGTTTTATTTTGTTCTGATTGACTACTGTATTCCTCAAAAGTAATGCTTTCGAGAATTGGCTTGATCTTATCACAGATCTTGGAATAACATTCATTGGCCTGTAACTAGATATAAGGGGTGGGGGGGGGG
>NW_016806491.1:1590905-1594302 GCF_001698545.2 Rhinopithecus bieti
GGCATTTTTTTCCTGGAATTTTTTATGCACATGTCTTATTTTTTGATTGAATTTCTGTATTTAAAACACAGAGCTTCAAATTTAAGAGCCTCAGGGCCAGAAAACACCAAGTTTTATTTTGTTCTGATTGACTACTGTATTCCTCAAAAGTAATGCTTTCGAGAATTGGCTTGATCTTATCACAGATCTTGGAATAACATTCATTGGCCTGTAACTAGATATAAGGGGTGGGGGGGGGGGTGGCTTTATTTCTTTGTGAATAGGGAAGTTCTCTCCTTTAACTCTTGACACTGAGCTCTGCTTTAATACATGTTCAGTCTGGGCTTACTCTCTCTTCTTAGCTGAGTACTCTCTCTTAGATAGCAGTTTTCTAATACTTTTAAAATATGAAAATTTCACCATATACAAGAGCCTAAAAGTAGTATAAGGAATAACTCATGTACTGACCACCTGGATTTGTTAAAATTTCATACTTTTGGTCCACTTTCTTTTTAATAAGATGTGATTCAGTACGAATCCAATAGAAGTTTCTTAGTTACACCTCTCTCCTATTCTCAAATCTCTTGCCCAGAATCAGCCTCTATCCTAAATTTGGTGTTTATTGTTCCCATGAATGTTTCAGACACTTTTACTATGTGTGTATCCATAAAATATATATGATATTCTTTTGCAAGGTTTCTAGTGTTATGTATATGTTATTGTACTGTACCTTTGCTGACCTTTGCTCAACAAGATAATGTTGAGATTTATTTGTACTAATACATCTAGATTTAGGTCATACACTTTAATTACCATTGAGTATTACATTGTATAAATATACAGAATTTATCCTTTTTCCTTTTGATGAACATTTTGGTTTCCATTTTTTGCTTTTATATTACTACTGTATTGAACAATTTCATATGTTTTTTTCTTGTGCACACGTGAAAATTTTGCCAGGACAGTTGTTCTCATTCTTGGAATGTGATTACCTGGGAAGTGTTTTTAAAAACTCTATTCTGTCATATATATTATATCATGGAGATTGTGATTAAATCAGCAGCTTCAGCTGTATTATCTACATTGCTAAATTTCTCTCAGAAGTGATTGTTTCAGTTTGCCAAAGTTGGTTTTATCAGACATTTATATTATCGCCAATTTGATGTGTGTGAAATGATATCATCCTGTTTTAATTTGCTTTTCCTTGATTACTAACAAGGTTTAACATATTTCTTATTTTTTTTTTTACTTGTTTGTAATTTTTATGATTTAATTGCAAGTTTGTATAATCTTATATACAATCTTCTGTTTTTTCTATTTGGTTGTCTATTTTTTTTCCCTGATTACCAATGAAGTTGAACATATTTCTGAGGTTTGTTTTATTTGTTTGTATTTTCTTTTGTAACTTAATTGCAAGTTTGTTCTATTTGGTTTTCTGTCTTTTTTTTTTTCTTTTTAATATGTAGGAATCAATTATGTTTTCTGGATTCTAGTACTTTCCTGGTTATATGTGTGACAATATGTTTTCCAAATCAGTGTTTATTGATGCACAGAAGTTTTAAATTTTAATGAAATCAGTCTCATCAGACCTTCCCAAATATTGTACTTTTTGTTTTAAGAAATTAATCTATATTTTATTTGAAAATGATTGTTATACTTTTGTCTTTAGGTCAATAATTGTTTATTCAGTACATATTTATTGTGTGCCTATTACCATATTTCGTGATTTTTAAGCCACATTTATTTTTACATTTCTGATATTGGGCTGCATTTATAATTGAAAATATTGTATATTTAATTCTTTAATTTACCATGGAGCCTTTATGGATGATTAACAACATTATTTATTTTGTATCACGAAATCAGGGCCACTGTTAGAAAAATAATTTTTTTGAAATAATATTTAAAGTCCTTTCAGTCCCTTAGTTTATTAACTTGTCCAGAAAGAATTTCATCAATCATCTTTTTTTTTTTTCACCCTCTGACTCTCAGCATTGATCATCTTTTATATGTCAAGTACATATGTACTGGGTATACAAAGATGAATGAGACATAATTTCTTGACTTTAAAGAATTCACATGCTAGTGTACTGGCTTCCAAAGAAGGCCATTTGCACAGCATTTCATTGGAATTTCGGAAGGACATAGGAGAACTTTAAAAAGAAATTTAATATATTATTTTATTTTGTCTGTTTTATAACATTTTACGTTAAAAATGTAATATTTTATAGTATTTTACAGTTGTATATGTATACACATTTTTAAAAAGTATGCATTTTTTAATGTATTTGTTAGGATATGTGTTTAGATTGGATATAAAATTAAAGCAAATTTGCAGACTATTATGGATGAAATGGAAATGTAAAGAAATAATTACAATTTTAAAATCATAAACATAACAAAGGTATATAAAAGATACAGTGGTATTAGGGAGGTGAGAGTGTTTCAACTTCTCTGGCTATAGTTGAGTCACTGAAGTGTGGAATTGCAGACCAAGAAAGTGACACAAATTAGTTTTGAAGGATTGAGTCATGGAGGTCAGGAACATTAGATGGCTTGTTAGCATACATTTTTTTTTTTTTTGAGACAGTCTTCCTCTGTCGCCCAGGCTGGAGTGCAGTGGCATGATCTCAGCTCACAGCAACCTCTGCCTCCTGTGTTCAAACAATTCTTGTGCCTCAGCCTCCTGCGTAGCTGGGACCACAGGCGTGTGCCACCACGCCCAGCTAATTTTTGTATTTTTAGTACAAAAATACAAATACATGGGGTTTTGCCATGATGGCCAGGCTGGTCACGAACTTCTGGCCTCAAGTGATCTGCCTGCTTTAGCCTCCCAAAGTGCTGGGATTACAGGTGTGAGCCAACTGCACCCAGCCTGTTAGTATACTTGATGGATGGTAAGGTGTGGGACATAGCAAAAAATGAGAATGGATTATTAAGTAGAGGGCCAGATTACTTGAACAAGGCGTTTTAACTTAGTTCTTTATGTGATAAGGCATTGTTAAAGGGTTTTCATTACAGTAATGATATGAACATACTTTTACTATTTTGAAAGATAGTTTAACTAGTGGCAGCATGGATAGTGTTTTGAAGGGAGTAAGAACTGAAAACAGGGAGACAAGCTAGTCAATAATTATTGAGTGTTTCCTGTAGTCTCTTCTCATTGATTCAACACCTATCTTTTGAGAGCTTAACTTTGCCCATAGGCATTGTGGATTTGAGGGTGAACTTGCTTTCAGTCTATTCTTGTTGTTTGATGAATGTATGTATAAAGATAGAAAGCTCCTAGGAGGCAGTTTAGACATTTACTTATGTTTTAACAGTTGTTAGACTTTTTTTTTTTTTAAGAACAAAAAAGAGGACTTGTTTATTCTACTTCAATTTTATAGGTGTCTGAATTCTTTTTTTTTTTTTTTTT
>NW_016806491.1:1597278-1659936 GCF_001698545.2 Rhinopithecus bieti
GGTTTCACTGTGTTAGCCAGGATGGTCTTGATCTCCTGACCTCGTGATCCGCCCATCTCGGCCTCCCAAAGTGCTGGGATTACAGGCTTGAGCCACCGCGCCCGGCCTGAATTCTTTTAATAAATCTAATAAACAAGCCTAACATTTTAGATTTTTCAACCTTGTTGACGATGTTGATTGCATAGAAGAGATGACACATGGACTGTATGGTTATTTACTAGCATTTCCCCAATAAATATGCTTTACAGACAGTTGTATGCCTTTATGTAAAGAGAATGTGTGCTACCTCATACCTCTCACTCACTTTGTCTCACTCCTTTTTCTTTGCCAAATATCAAAATTGTCATCCTTCTAAAGTTGAGAAAAAGACATCCCCAAGGTATATTTAATGTTTACTCCTGAAGCAAGTGCTACCACCCCATGTAAACGTTAGGTTGAGTAAAGTTAGGTTGGAGAATATACATTGGAGAAGAGGAAAAAGATAGTAAAGATGGAGGAAAATGTATGTAAGGTGTGTCCAGTTGCAAAGTAAAAAAGAAGAGTAGCTTATGTGCCTTTGAAGCGGTAATTACTAATCTGGATGATTACTGTCAACCAGATAATATGTTATAACTGAGTTTGTGTATGCCACATGGATAGGACGAGACCCTCAATTCATACAAAAGTGTTCATGTTCTTTCTATGTCACAGTTCAAACCATATATGCTTTAAGAACACTCAAGGGAAAGTATTTGAGTAAGAGAACTATTTCTTTATAACTGTATAACTTTGAACATATTATGTAAACTTCTTCTGTGTTAGCTTCCAGAGTTGAGGGTGTATTTGATACATATCTTCTACTTGCTGATATATATAACATTAGCACTTTAAACAACAAAAAACATTGTAGGTAACTGTGCTACTTATTTTGGTGTGTTACTCGCTTGTACTTTTCTGAATTCTGTGGATTTTAGTTTTTATACTGTAATAGGTTACTGTTAAAGGGTTTTAACTAATTTATATACATAATAAAAAAGACTAGTGAGTATATATATATTTTTTTCTTTTAAGTGATTCTATACCTATAAATAGTGAGTATATTAATACTTTAATTCAGATGTGAAATTGCTAATTTTTTATTTTTTAAAATTTGGGGGTGGTGGTCTTGCTATGTTGCCCAGGCTAGCATCAAACTCCTGGACTCACGTGATCCTCCCACCTCAGCCTTCCAAAGTACTAGGACTACAGCTATGAGCCACCACACCCAGCCTAGATGTGAAATATTTAGATCAACTTACAGTAGAATTGTGCCACTTTCACATACTGTTTTATACAGTTGTATTTAAAAATAAGTCTCTTTGTGTGTTTAGATAGTTCTATTGTTAGTCAAACTAATTATTAGGGTTGGTATATATGTTTGTGCAGGCTGTGTGCTGGGTAACTCCAGAGGATGCTGTTTACACAGACTATTATGTACATTGTGGCAGCCTTGATAATTATGCTGATAAAATAGTTGTTAGTGTGAAATTTAACTAATTCTTTATTTAATTCAGTCACAGCCCGTTGGAGATTGTGATTTTAATGTTCGTCTGCAGTGTATAGAACGAGAAATTATAAATCCTCGACACGAAAAAATGAAGACTGGGCTTATTGACAAAACACAGGAACCATTTAGTGTCAGAAATAAGCCATTTTTTGACATCTGTACTTCAAGAAAGGTAAAATTTACTTTTTTAAAATTAGTGCTTATAATGTCTCATAATTCAGCTTACAAGATGAATATGAATGACATTTTGCTGCCCAGTTGTCTTGACTCTGTCAGAAAATACTCGAATTGGGTATAGCACTGTTTTGGCCAAACATGGTACGACTCCTCTTCCTAGGCTTTTTCTCTTGAGTAAGATTCTCAATGGTGGCACCTTAAACTAGGTTGTTTCCGTTTTTCTCATAATAGTTTTTGTTTCATGGTCATTGGTCATACTGTGTCTTTTAAGAAGCTATAAACAACATAGAACTGTATTGAATGAAAATCATTAGGCCTGCTCCTACACATCCTGAAGGTCCAGTGTTTGGTACGTACTCTTATTAAAAATATACATTTATATCTATCTATCTCTATACCTATATGTATATATAGATATATATATGTACACGCACACATACATTGAAGGTTTTCTTTTAGTATTTTTGTTGTTTCCACTTAAAATGAATCATATACTAGGGCCAGGTGCGGTGGCTCATACCTGTAATCCTAGCACTTTGGGAGGCTGAGGCAAGCAGATCACAAGGTCGGGAACTCGAGACTAGCCTGGCCAATATGGTGAAACCCCATCTCTACTAAAAATACAAAAATTAGCCACGTGTGGTGGCACCTGTCTGTAGTCCCAGCTACTCGGGAGGCTGAGGTAGGAGAATCGCTTGAACTCAGAAGGTGGAGGTTGCAGTGAGCCAAGATTGTGCCACTGCACTCCAGACTGGGCAACAGAGCAAGACTCCGTCTCAAAAAAAAAAAAAGAATTATACTACGTATTCTAGGATGTTGCTTCTTTTTGTTTTGTTTTGTTTTTTCACTTAACAGTATGGCTTGGAGATATTTCCATGTCAGTGCATAGAGATTTGCCATGTTATTTGTTAAGTGCTGCATGGTAATGATAGTAAAGATGTACTATACATTATGTTATAATTGATGGGTTTTTAGATTGCTTCTAGTCCTTTGCTATTACCAGCACTGTTTCAGTGAACGTTTTTGTTTCTATGGGTGGATATTTCTTCAGGGTAAGTAGAATTTTTGGTTTAAAGATTATGAGTAATGTTAGTAACTACTGCCAAATTCCTTTCCAAATAAAGCAATTTTGTCTCCAGCAGATGAGAGAGCTCATTCTCCCATTGCCAGCATCTTTTTCTTTTTTCTTTTTTTTGATCTGTAGGCAAGGCACTGTATTGTAATGGGAAGGTGAGTATGAGTTTTTTTTTTTTTTGAGGCAGGGTCTCACTCTTGCTCAGGCTGGAGTGCAATGGTGCCATCTTGGCTTACCACAACCTTGACCTGCTGGGGTCAAGTGATCCTCCCACCTCAGCCTACCGAGTAGCTGGAACTACAGGTGCATACTACTATGCCCAGCTAATTTTTTTGTGTTTTTCTAGAGACCAGGTTTCCCTGTTTTGCCCAGGCTGGTCTCGAACTCCTGGGCTCAAGTGATCAGTCTGCCTTAGCCTCCCAAAGTGCTGGGATTACAGGCGTGAGCCACCATGCCTGGCCAAAAAGTTCATTTTTATGTAGTTAAATTTGGCAATATATTTCTTGCATCTTCTGGTTTTCTGTCTTGCTTAAGAAGCCCTTCATCTCTAAAATGTTTTTATATTATGTTCTAATATTGCTATGATTTTGTCTGATGATTACATTTAGATGCTCTATTTTTACTCTTTCCTTCAGGGAATTGTCTTCTGTTTGCATAGTCTATTTAGCATCCAGTTTCTTCTATTCACTGTCTCTTCTTCATGCCCTGTGTTCTCACATGAACATACTAATTATGTTTATGTCTCATCTTCTCCATTTTCCTTTTCATTCCCTTTTTTCTCTTTGTTCTCTTATTATTTTTAGTATCACTAATATGACTACGATTATTACTGGTACTACTGTTACTGCTGCTGCATAGTTTGTTTTCAATGGGATATTTACCAGATCTAGTGTTTAAAAGCAATTGTACCTTGGTATATCTGCTTTTTTAAGACATGACATATAAAGTGCATATTGACTATTTCCTAAGACTTTTCTCCATTTCTCGTTTGTGCTTTTGGTGAGATTCTTATTTCTTTGTATATAAATTATACAGTGTGTTCTGTGTGCCTGTTATGTGTTAGGATGTCTGATTTATTGAACTCACCTTTTAATTTGTTTTTCTTCTCTGACTTTGTTTTCCTTTCTTCCCTGTTTTGTAATTTCTCTGCAGTTTTGAATATTTGTGAGACATTCTTGCTTTTGGTAGTGGTTAACTTTCTTAGCAAACCTGATTGGTGGTTCTAATTCACAGATATGTTAGTTGGCAGTCATAAAACTCTGCTCTCCTTATCAGAATATAAATGTATTTTGAGCCTGCATACCACATGGGCCCATGCTTGATTGTATACTGATAAACATTTGAAATGTTTTAAAAGTTTTAGAAAGGATAAGGAGGCACATTTGGCATTCACAAGAAGGCCAGCTGGCTATTTCTTAAGAAGCCTGAAGGAATGTTATACCTTTTGTGAAATTTGTCATATTCCAGAATCAGGTTTGTAACTTTACAGATTCAGAAACCTTGGGAGCCATTTGCTCTTTTTTATATTTCTCTATTGTGAGTTAAATTTATAGTTCAGCTTTGATACTGGGTTATTAGTACTTTTACATGAAAATTGCATGTGGCATCCAAGAAGTTGCGTTATGGTGGGATTTTACTTTCAAACCAGTGTTTTATATGCCTGGTTTAGGGCATTTGAAAAATTGGTGGCCACGAAGAACCGTGGTCTGTTTATATTCAACCCAGGGAGTAGTACCCAAATAATTTATATTTTTTGGGAGGAGGGTGGTTATGATAGAATTGTACAAAAATATAGCAACATATGCAATCATGTTTTAAACTCTTCACCTGCTCCTACTCTAGTCCACTTAGTTTGGTGTTAGTCTTTGGATATGATATTAGCTGTAAGTAATCCTAGCACTATTGAGTGGCTATCTTTTTCATTCAACAAGTACAGAGTAATCATCCTACTTTTATTACGATTTTATGTAACACCTGCTCGGCATGGGAATTTTGGTTGACCGCTGCCACTGTGATCTTCCCAACTGTTCACTACTTGCTTTTTGTGTCTGTTTTGGCAGCAGGATATTAAGGGGGTACCTACAAGAGCCTGTGTACTACTGTGCCGTGTCCAATAGGTTGGGTAAAGATAAAGTTAATATTTAACATCTGCTGTGTCCATGGTGGAAATCTATTAACTGGAACTATGTTCTCTTATGAGAATATTTTCTAAATTGTAAATACAGTATAAAAGTTGAGCAAAAGCCAAATTGCTTTGGTTTGTGTTCGTTTTTGAAAAATGAGTTTGACAGGTTGTGCTGTCATAATTCAGAGTTCAGCATTTAAGAAAATGTGTTTAGATAGTATAATTTCATTATTCAAATCAGTACTGCCTAGAAATATTTTCTAATGTGTAACATCAGAACTATTTTTTAGGGATTTGAAGCAATTATGTGGAACAACTTTTATGTAGTTTTCACTAGAAAGACAGTGATCTTACTGTGTTTTTCTTTATACTTAGCTTATGTAATTCCTTAAAATCATAGGATATTTCTTTTTTAAAAGCAATTCTAGCTAGGTGTGGTGGTCCATGCGTGTAATCCCAGCACTTTGGAAGGCCAAGGCGCTTGGATCGCTTGTGCCCAAGAGTTCGAGACCAACCTGGGCAACATGGAAAAACCCCGTCTCTACAAAAAATACAAAAAAATTAGCCGGACATGGTGGCACGTGCTTGCAGTTCCAGCTACTCAGGAGGCAGAGGTGGAAAGATTGCTTGAGCCTGGCAGGTTGAGGCTACAGTGAGCCACGATTGCGCCACTGTACTTCAGCCTGGGTGGCAGAGTGGGACCCTGTCTCAAAATAAATAAATAAAGAATAAAAGCAATTACAATTTTTAGAATTTTAAATAGTCTCCTCTCCTCACTTTCAGTTCTTATTATTGTATTTTGTCCTTAATGTCTCAAAGTAGTTTTGGTTGTAGAATACCAAAGGAAGACATGTTTTGTAGCAGAATTGGTATAACATGTAAGATCTTAGTAATACCAGTTATAGGATAATAACTACAATTGAAAGGTTATTGCTGTGGAGATTTTTATCTTTGCTAATAGGATGGTAAAATAGTGATCTTATGAACCTTACAGCTTTTCAGGGAAGTATAGATCATTTATTTTAGGAATGGTAGCTTTTATGAAGTTTTAAACAAAATTTACAACTATAAAACATGCATACTCATTTTGTAGAAAAATAATAGAATTTCATATTTGTGTATCTTTAAAATCTCAAAGATGATTCTGATTTTAGGAATTTATTAATATAGCTCTGTAACTCTTTGTTTTGTTTAATTTGATCTGTTAAACACAATGAAGGGATAATTGTTCAGTTTTTAACTTTAATATACAGTCAGAATACAATATCCAAAATAGTAATAACAAGTTGTTTTCAAATTGCGATTCTATTTACATTTCCAGTGAAGGCCAATTCAAAAGAATTATTTGAGTAGATTACATATGACTAACAAAACTCTAAAACATGCAGTAAAAGTTTCTCTGAAAGCTCCCCATCCATTTATCACCTTATCAGTAACCATTGCTGTTAGCTTTTAGTGTATCCATCCAGAATTTCTTTATGAATAAATAAATGCATTTATTTATATTCTTACTACCTCCATATAGGGATGATTTTTTTTTTCCTTTTTTCGAAACAAAGTCTTGCTCTGTCATCCAGGCTGGAGTGCAGTGGTGCCATCATTGCTCATTGCATCCTTGACCTCCCAGACTGAAACAATCCTCCCAACTCACCCTCCCGAGTAGCTGGAACTATAGACCTGAACCAGCATTCCTAGCTAATTTTTAAATTTTTTGTAGTGATGGGATCTTGCTATATTAACCAGGCTGGTCTCAAATTCCTGGGCTCCAGCGATCTGCCTGCCTTGGCCTCCCAAAGTGTTGTGATTACAGGCATGAGACACCATGACCAGCACGGTGACTTTTTAATACACTGTTCTGTCCTTTTCTTTTTTTCTTTTCTTTTCTTCTTTTTTTTTTTTTTTTGAACTTGACAGTATGTCTTAAGTCTCTTCACCCCAGTATTGGTACACAGAGATTAGATCATCTTTTTTTTTTTTTTTTTTTAACAGTTGCACAGATTTTCATTGTATCAGTATACCATAACTTAGCTAACATCATAGTCATAGACATTTGGGTTCTTCTTAGTCTGTTGACATGGTTTTTGTTTTTTTTTTTGCATATAGATATTCAGTTGTTTCTATACCAGTTGAAGAGACTATCCTTTTCTCATTGAATTCCTTTTGCACGTTTATAAAAAATGAAGTTAGTTGTATATGTCTGGTTCTGTTTCTAGACTGTCTGTTCTGTTCCCTTGATCTATTTGTCTGTCTTTACTCAAGTACCATACTGCCTTGATTATTTTTGGTTGTTGTGAATCTTGAAATCCGATAGTATAAATGTTCTAACTTTGTTGTTCTTTTCTAAGTTGTTTGGCTATTCTAGGCCTTTGCATTTTTATGTGAATTTTATAATTAGCTGTCAATTTCTACAAAAAAGTCTGCTGGGAGTTTGGTTGGAATTGTAATGAATATATAGGTCAGTTTTGGGGAAGAACTAACATCATAACAATGCTGAGTTCTCTAGTTCATCAACCTGGCATATATTTTCTTTTATGTAGGTCTTCTTTATTGTCTCTCAGCAGTTTTTGTAGTTTTAAGCATGAGATTTTGCTCATCTTTTTTCAGATTTTTTTCATACTTTTGATGTTGTCATAAAATCTTTGAAAATTTCCATTTCTGACTATTAGTAGTGTATAGAAGAAATATACTGACTTTTTTCTCCAAAGGAGTATGTTGATTTTGTATATTGATGTTTTATCTTACAGTCTTGCTAAACTCAATTATTACAGTAATAATTTTTTGTGAATTTCATCAAAATTATTACATAGATAATAATATCAGTGAGAAAGGTGCTACTTTTCCCTTTCCAACTTGGATGCTTTTAATTTTATTCTCCTGCCTTGAATAAAATTCAAGATGTTGAATCATTCTGTCATTCCTAGGATAAGCCCTACTTTGTCTTAATACATTGTTTTAAAATATATTATTTTAATAATAATATTACATTATTGTTCTGCACTGGCTAGAATCTATTGTTTAATGTTGTATGGAAGCAGTGAGAGTGAGCAGCCTTGTCTTCTTCCTCATCTATGGGGAAGCAAAATTTGGTTTTAACTATTAAATAGGATGTTAGCCATAGGACTCTAGAATAAGATGCCTTTTATACACGGTTAGGTTTTAAACCTGATAATTTTGGCATACTAATCTTATTTATCTAACTCTCTTACTTCATTTTGTTATTGCTTGTAATAATTTTGCAATTTTTTTTTAGGTATTCATATTAAGTGTAAATAGTGATATTTTTACTTACTGGATTTTTCATACATTAACTTTTGACTAATTTGATTGTACACAAATACAGTTTTAAATTGTGGCAGTAGTTATGTGGATTCTTATTTCCTGATTTGAGTGGGAATGCTTCTGGTGTTTCTTCAGAGTATGATATGCTGCCTTTAATTCTGAGATCTGTTTTATCAGATGAAACAAGTATGCATTTGGTTCTATTTCACTAAGTGATTTTATTTTTAACCACAAATGAGTGTTCGGTTTGGTCAAATGGCTTTTCATCTACTATTTTTTCTTTCTGTTTAGATCTGTTTATCTCATGAATTATATGAAAGTATTTCCTGATGTTGAATCATTCTTTCATTCCTGGAATAAGCCCTTCTTTGTCTTAATATATTATTTTAAAAAATGTGCTGCCCAGTTTTTTTTCTACCTTTTTAGAAGGATTTTTGCATTGATGTTTATACATAATCTTGATATTTTATAAATCTTTGGAAACTTTTTCATCGGTGGTACGCTCTGTTACACTCTTTTCATCAGTGTTATAAAAAGAACTTGGTTTAAAAAAATACGTTCTAGAGCTGTTTTTTGTTATTGGTGGTGTTGTCGTTGTTGTTGTTTTAAGACAGGGTCTTGCTCTGTTACCCAGGTTGGAGTGCAGTGACATAGTTATAGCTCACTACAGCCTTGAACTCCTGGGCTCAAGTGATCCTCCCGCCTCAGCCTCCCGAGTAGCTGGGACTTCAGGCATGTGCCACCACACTCAGCAAATTTTAGAATATTTTGTGGAGGTGGTGCCTCTCAGTATGTTTGACCAGGGTGGTCTTGAACTCTTAGGCTCAAGCAATCCTCCTGCCTTGACTTCCCAAAGTGTTGGGATTACAGGGTGAGCCACTGTGCAAGGCCAGAGCAGTTTTAATAAAAACATTGGAATTATCTGCTTTTTTAGGTTTTTGAGGAATTCCCCTACAGAATTATTTGGATTGTAGTGCTTTGAGTTTGGGTTAATATCTTTTCACTTCCTATGTGAAAATTGGTACATTTAAATTTTCTCTCCCTTTGAGTACAATATCCATTTATTAAAATACTTGAAGTTTTCTCTTTTTTGTGTGTGTGTGGGTATTTTTTTGCACTTAATCTTAGCCAAGAAGTTGAGAACTGATTTTTAAAAATGTGATAGCTATTTAATTTTTTCTCCTCCCATGAACTTTTAGTTTAATTTTTTATTTCTGCTCTTTTCCTAAGCCAAGCCTAGTTCTTTTTTTATTTTATTTTAGAGATAGGATCTTGTTCTGTCACCCAGTAGAGTGGAGTGGCATGATGACAACTCACTGCGGCCTTGACTTCCTTGTCTGCAGCAAACTTCCCGCCTTAGCCTCCTGAGTAGCTGGGACTACAAGCACGTGTTACCACGCCCGGCTAATTTTTGTGTCTTTTGTAGAGATGGGGTTTCACCATGTTCCCCAGGCTGGTCTTGAACTCCCGAGCTCAAGCAGTCTGCCCACCTCGACCTCCCAAAGTGTTGGAATTATAGGCGTGAGCCACCACACCTGGCAAATGTCTGATAATTTCTTTGTCATGTTAGTAAGGGTTTTGTGGTTTTGGTTTATTTTTTAATCTTTCCCAGGATTGTGAGAGTTTTAAAATTTCGACTGGAAGAGTCTTTATTTTCTGAGTTTATTCTTAATTAAAAAAATTTTATTGTAGTGACATGAGAGAATATTATCTGTACTTTTCTGCAATGTATTATAAGGTGTCATCAGTTTTTTATATATATATATATTTTTTATTTTTATTTTTTGTATTTATTTGTTTATTTATTATATTTGAGACAGAGGCTCTTGCTCTGTCGGCCACAGGCTGGGAGTGCAGTGGCACAATCTCGGCTCACTGCAAGCTCCACTCTAGGTTCACGCCATTTCCTGCCTCAGCCTCCCGAGTAGCTAGGGACTACAGGCGCCCGCCACCAACACCTGGCTAATTTTTTTGTATTTTTTAGTAGGAGATGGGGTTTCACCATGTTAGCCAGGATGTCTTGATCTCCTGACCTTGTGATCCGCCCACCTTGGCCTCCCAAAGTGCTGGGATTACAGGCGTGAGCCACCGCGCCCTGCCTTTTAAAATTTTTTTATTTTATTTTTTTAAAATAGAGACAGAGTCTTGCTATATTGCCCAGGCTGGTCTCAAACTCATGGACTCAAGCAGTTCTTTCACCTCAGTGTCCCAAGTAGCTGAGCTGCAGACATATACCACTGTGTCTGGCTAATTATAATACTTTCTAAAATTTTCTGGTACAGATCTATCAGCCTTAAAATTCTGGTAGTTACTGACTTTTTGTCCTATTCTGAGGTTTAATGTTTTTATACGATGTTTTTCATAGGCATTTTAGTAGGTGTTTTGGAAAGTTTGTACCAGATCTGCTAGATAGACAATATTTTAAACTAGAAAGCTCTGCTATTATTTGCTTAGTCTGAGAAGCTGCTTTTTACATTTCATAATTATTTTCCCCTTATTTTCAGGGAATAGGTTATCTGTGTGTATAAGTAGATGGGAAAGACCACTCTAAAATTGCTGCCATTTATGGAGTGATAACATTGTCTGATATATTCTTGTCTAATTGCCCATTTTTCTGGCCAATTGGCAAAAATAATAACGCATTCTCTTCTTTGACAAACTTCTCATGTTTACTTTTCCCACTTGTAAAGTTCTATTGCTGTTGAAATAGTATGTTGTCTTTCTTTATTTTCTGCTTGTCTGTGTCTTGGAACTCTGTACATTTCCCTTAGGAGGAGTCAATTGTGTATAGTTAGGATGTAGTGAAAGAACATGCAAAGAATCACTCTTGAGTGATTTTAGGAAATTGTCTTTGATTAAAAAATAAAAAGCAAGTCTCTGTGCCCTTCCCCCCATTTCAAAAGCTAGAATTAAAAATGAAAACAAACGAACAGATAATCTCTTGAAGTTCCTAGTGGCAAAGCTTTTCTCTGCTTGGAGTCATTTTATTTTCTACTGTGTAGTTAGACTAGAAAAATTTTATGTGGAAAATATTCTTAAATAATTTGCTTATTGCTGTTTCAAAAGTAAAATGTTTGCTTTGTAGGATGACAGAGTAGTAAATGTTAAGATCTCCTTCCTAATAATTGTTGAGAGAATTAGACAATTATGAAGGTTATTCTTTTACTACATTTAATTTTCAAGGACACATTTACTTTTAAAATAATTTTATTAATATTTGTTATTTGCATGCTTTGTTAGGTAGGAATTTAAATTTTATGTTTATATATTTCATTTGGCATTCAGATTTATTTTCTAGGTACTGGTTTTCTTTTCTTTATTTTCTTATTTATCACTAAATGTAGATTTATAAGTTCTTAAGTGTTTGTTCAAGACTAGTAGTTCATAAAACCATAAGGCTTTTCTTTTATATCACTGTTCTATGACTTTATCAGTGTTGTATTGTTTGTGTCACAGTAAAAGAAAAAGAACCTTTGAGAGTTTGTTATGGCAACTGTGGTTGAAGAGAAGAAAGAATTTTTGCTTAAACATGAAGATCTGTTGTTCACACATAGAGATTTTCAGTGATTGTGCCTAATTTTTAATGAAATTACAGATAAAATGGTGCAACTGCATTTTGGTTTGAAAGCAGATGCAAGATAAAATAAGGATGACCATTCTCATGTTTGCGGTGTTCAGTTTTGCATTATCTAGTCTATTAATATGTCATTCATTATTGGTAATTGAATATGGCCTTTCAATCTCATTCATATGTCATTTCAGAGGGAAATTTAAGAAAATAATATAATGCATACTAAAGAGAATTCATACTTTCATATGGCAAACCTAAAGATTTATTGTCCCAGATAACTTCTTTTGGAGTAGTAAATCTTGTTTACTGACACATGAAGAAATAATTGTATCTCATGCCATATATATTTGAAATATTTCTATGAAAGATTTATAATTGTAACATGGAGAAATTTCTATGTTTGCCCAATATGAGAGCTAAATTGTTTTATAATTAACATTAAAAAATACCTATTTGTAGATTCAGAGGAAAATGATGATTATTTTGTTTTTTTTTTTTATTCTTTTTTTTTGAGACGAAGTCTTGCTCTGTTGCCCAGGCCAGAGTGCACTGGTGCTATCTTGGCTCACTGCAACTTCTGCCTCCCGGGTTCAAGCGATTCTCCTGCCTCAGCCTCCTGAATAGCTAGATTACAGGTGTGTGCCACCACACTCAGCTAATTTTTGTCTTTTTAGTAGAGTCGGAGTTTCACTATATTGGCCAGACTGGTCTTGAACTCCTGACCTCGTGATCTGCCTGCCTCGGCTTCCCAAAGTGCTGGGATTACAGGTGTGAGCTACCGTGCTCTGTCAAAAGATGATTATTGGCCTCCAAAATAATTAAGAGGCAGTTACTTTGTCTAAATCTGATGAATTAATTGTTCTGTGATTGTGAGTTTGCTGCAGGTTAACAAAGGCATAGGATTGACATAGATCACATGACTGTATTCACATTCAACTGAACGCTTTTTTAAACATTATACTTTAAATTCTGGGATACATGTGCAGAACATGCAGGTTTGTTACATAGGTATACATGTGCTATGGTGGTTTGTTGCGCCCATCATCCTGTCATCTACATTAGGTATTTCTCCTAATGCTATCCCTCCCCTAGCCCTCCACCCCCGACAGGCCCCTGTGTGTGATGTTCCCCTCCCTGTGTCCATGTGTTCTCATTATTCAGCTTCCGCTTATGAGTTGAAGATGCAGTGTTTGGTTTTCTGTTCCTGTGCTAGTTTGCTGGGAATGATGGTTTCCAGCGTCATCCATGTCCCTGCAAAGGACATGNTAGCCCTCCACCCCGACAGGCCCCTGTGTGTGATGTTCCCCTCCCTGTGTCCATGTGTTCTCATTATTCAGCTTCCGCTTATGAGTTGAAGATGCAGTGTTTGGTTTTCTGTTCCTGTGCTAGTTTGCTGGGAATGATGGTTTCCAGCGTCATCCATGTCCCTGCAAAGGACATGAACTCATCCCTTTTTATGGCTGCATAGTATTCCATGGTGTATATGTGCCACATTTTCTTTATCCAGTCTATCATTGATGGGCATTTGGATTGGTTCCAAGTCTTTGCTGTTGTGAATAGTGCTGCAATAAACATACGTGTGCATGTGTCTTTTTAGTAGAATGATTTATACTCCTCTGGTTATATACCAGTAACCTAGCTAATCTAGTGGGGACTTGGAGAACCTTTCTGTCTAGCACTCTGTGTCTAGCTCAGGGATTGTAAACGCACCAATCAGCACACTCTCAAAACATACCAATCAGCTCTCTGTAAAATGGACGAATCATCTCTCTGTAAAACGGACCAATCAGATCTCTGTAAAATGGACCAATTGATCTTTGTAAAACGGACCAATCAGATCTCTGTAAAATGGACCAATCAGCAGGATGTGGGTGGGACCTGCGGAGCCAGGGAGCGGCAACCAGCTTGGGTCCCTTTCCAGGTTGTGGAAGCAGTGTTCTGTCGCTCTTTACAATAAATCTTGCTGTGGCTCACTGTTTGGGTCCACGCTGTCTTTAAGAGCTGTAACACTCACTGGGAAGGTCTGCAGCTTCACTCCTGAAGCCAGCGAGACCCAAACCCACTGGGAAGAATGAACAACTCCAGACATGCTGCCTTTAAGAGCTGTAAGGCTCAGTGCGAGGGTCCGCGGCTTCATTCTTGAAGTCAGCGAGACCAAGAACCCACCAATTCTGGACACAGTCTTGTGGGCATTTAGTGCTATAAATTTCCCTCTAAACACTGCTTAAGCTGTGTCCCGAAGATTCTGGTACATTGTGTCTTTGTTCTCATTGGTTTCAAAGAACTTCTTTATTTTTGCCTTAATTTCATTATTTCATTATTTGTTTCTTCCTTAATTAACTTCTTTATTTCTGCCCTGTAGTCATTCAGGAGCAGGTTGTTCAGTTTCCATGTAGTTGTGCGGTTTTTGAGTGAGTTTCATAATCCTGAGTTGTGATTTGATTGCACTGTGGTCTGAGAGACTGTTATGATTTCTGTTCTTTTGCATTTGCTGAGGAGTGTTTTACTTCCAATTATGTGGTCAATTTTAGAGTAAGTGTGATGTGATGCTGAGAAGAGTGTATATTCTGTTGATTTTGCTTGAAGAGTTCCGTAGATGTCTGGTCTGCTTGGTCCAGAGTTGAGTTCAAGTCCTAAATATCCTTGTTAATTTCCTGTCTCGTTGATCTGTTTTAATATTGACAGTGGGTGTTAAAGTCTCCCATTATGATAGTATAGGAGTCTAAGACTCTTTGTAGGCCTCTAAGAACTTGCTTTATGAATCGGGGTGCTCTGTATTGGGTGCATATATATTTAACATAGCTCTTCTTGTTGCATTGATCTCTTTACCATTATGTAATGCCCTTCTTTGTCTCTTTTGATCTTTGTTGGTTTAAAGTCTATTTTATAAGAGACTAGGATTGCAACCCCTGAGTTTTTTTTTATTTCCATTTGCTTGGTAAATCTTCCTCCATCCCTTTATTTTGAGCCTGTGTGTGTCTTTGCACACAAGGTGGGTCTCCAGAATACAGCACACTAATGGGTCTTGACTCTGTATCCAGTTTGCCAGTCTGTGTCTATTATTTGGGGCATTTAGCCCATTTACATTTAAGGTTAATATTGTTATGTATGAATTTGATTCTGTCATTATGGTGCTAGCTGGTTATTTTGCCCATTAGTTGATGCAGTTTCTTCATAGTGTCGACGGTCTTTACAATTTGGTATGTTTTTGCAGTGGTTGGTACCAGTTTTTTCTTTTCATATTTAGTGCTTCCTTTAGGAGCTCTTGTAAGGCAGCCCTGGTGTTGACAAAATCTCAGCATTTGCTTGTTTGTAAGGGATTTTATTTCTCCTTCGCTTATGAAGCTTAGTTGGCTGGATATGAAATTGTGGGTTGAAAATTATTTTCTTTAAGAATGTTGAATATTGGCCCTCACTGTCCTCTGGCTTGTAGGGTTTCTGCTGAGAGATCTGCTGTTAGTCTGACAGGCTTCCCTTTATGGGTAACCCAACCTTTCTCTCTGGCTGCCCTTAACATTTTTTCCTTCATTTCAACTTTGGTGAATCTCATGATTATATGTCTTGGGGTTGCTCTTCTGGAGGAGTATCTTTGTGGTGTTCTCTGTTTCCTGAATTTGATTGTTGGCCTATCTTGCTAGGTTGGGGAAGTCCTCCTGGATAATATCCTGAAGAGTGTTTTCCAACTTGGTTCCATTCTCCCCATTGCTTTCAGGTACACCAATCAAACATAGGTTTGGTCTTTTCACATAGTCCCATATTTCTTGGAGGCTTTGTTAGTTCCTTTTCATTTCTTTTTTCTCTAATTTTGTCTTCAGGCTTTATTTCATTAAGTTGATCTTCAATCTCTGATATCCTTTCTTCTGCTTGGTTGATTTGGCTATCGATACTTGTGTATGCTTCATGAAGTTCTCATGCTGTGTTTTTCAGCTTTATAAGGTCATGTATGTTCTCTAAACTGGTTATTCTAGTTAGCAATTCCTCTAACATTTTTTCAAGATTCTTAGCTTCCTTGCATTGGGTTAGAACATGCCTCTTTAGCTCGGAGGAGTTTGTTATTACCCACCTTCTGAAGCCTACTTCTGTCAATTCCTCAAACTTATTCTCCATCTAGTTTTGTTCCCTTGCTGGTGAGGAGTGGTGATCCTTTGGAGGAGAAGAGACATTCTGGCTTTTGGAATTTTCAGCCTTTTTGGGCTGGTTTTTGCTCATCTTCGTGCATTTATCTACTTTTGGTCTTTGATGTTGGTGACCTTCGGATGGGGTTTCTGAGTGGACGTCCCTTTTGTTGATGTTGATGCTATTCCTTTCTGTTTGTTAGTTTTCCTTCTAACAGTCAGGCCCCTCTTCTGCAGCTCTGCCAATCTTACTAAAAGTAAAATATAGAAAACTTGTGTGTTATTATTGAATGATAGCAATAAAATTTTAAAATACTTTCAGAAATTACTTCAGTGAAGCCCTTAAACTCGTAGGTTTAAGTAACTTCTCTAAGGCATGAGTGTGAAGACAAATGCATGAAAACAAACTGTAAATCACAGATATGGTTCTAGTACCTAATTGGTGATGATGTTGAAGAAGGGTGTCAGACAACTCTGTTGTTTATACGGAACCAGATTTTCTGTACCTTGTTTACCAAATAAGATGCTATCGGTTGTAAGACCATGCCCCCTGCCCACCTTTTTCTTTTCATACCTTTGGAAATGTGTTACCCAGTGGTACATGAAGTCAACTGTGATTTGTCATTGTAAGGTAAGTGCTGTTTTCAGACATGTGAACGTGTGGGCTGTGAAATAGGGAAGTATATATTTCCCAATAGAGGGAGGAACTCTATATTTTCTATGCTAATTTTAAAATTGGTTTGAATAAACCAGTCATTTGAATAGATTAGAAAGAGATCAGCATCAATTTGTTTGTATTCTACTATTGTGCCATCAGTCTTGCCTTACTTTGTTGGACATGGGTGCAGAGTGAGGAGACGGATAGTGGAAAATGCAAACAATTTATATGAACATATGGAATATGGCAACTGTAAGTGTCGTGTAGAGGCAACATTTAAAAACAATGGTCATAATCAGAGCAATTTTGTATATTGGTGATAGCTGAAAAGCTCTAATAGTGAACTGTTTCAGTAGAAGACCAGTAGAACACACTGCGCGTTGCAGTGGAAGAAACAGTACCACTGTTTAACAAAGTTTGGTTGTAGACACAAAACAAAGGCAAGATTTACATGTATTCCAATAAATATTAAAATATATATATATGTGTCAAACATATACACACAGTGATTTGGAAAATAGGCTGTATTTATTTAAAAAATAATGATTTTCAAGTTAGTATCTGTTATTGGATATTTAGATTGCTACCAAAGTTTTTTTTCTAATGTTTTGATGAATATCTCTTTAGATAACTTAGTGAAAGTTCATGAGTATTTCCTTAGGATAAATTCTAAAAATGGAATCTTAGGCTCTTATCTATGCGACCACATATTCCTGAAAGTTTGTGCTACTGTGTGTCTCCAGCCATGTGGTAGGTAGAATTCTAAGGTGACCCCAGTGCCTGTTGTGTAACCCTGTCCTCTTCAGTGTGGGTGGGATCTGTAGCTTGCTTCTAACCAATAGATGGCAAATGTCATGGGATATTGTGTCAATTATTAATTTATATTCTTACTTCTCAGTGTACCCTTCAATATATGCTCTATGATAACTGACAGACTTTCTTTGAGCATTTTCATTTAAGAATTTTGGCATTTTGTAAATAATTTTTGATTATTACTTTCCTTTCATTTTTACCTGTATGTTTTGTAGAAAACAGACAGAAGGCTGGGCGCGGTGGGTTACACCTGTAATCCCAGCTGTTTGGGAGGCCAAGGCAGGCGGATCACTTGAGGTCAGGAGTTCGAGACCAGCCTGGCCAACATGGTGAAACCCCGTCTTTACTAAAAATACAAAAAGTAGCTGGATGTGGTGGTGGATGCCTGTAATTCCAGGTACTCCAGAGGCAGAGGTAGGAGAATCTCTTGAACCCAGGTTGCAGTGAGCTGAGATCACACCACTGCATTCCAGCTTGAATGACAGAGCAAGACATGGTCTCCAAAAAAAGAAAAAGAAAACAAACATGTTTTCAATTTATTGCAAGGTCCTTTTTGTTGGCGTCTTGTTTATATGTATTTTCTTTCAAAGCAGACCTGTCCAACTGAACATCTGTAAGATGATGAAAATGTTCTGTAGTCTTTGCTGTGTACTACAGTGCCTCCTAGCCAAACATGCTTATTGAGTAGTACTTGAATTGTGGTTAGTACAGCTGAGGGAACTGGATTTTTAATGTCATTTAATTTAAATTTTTGTAGCCATATGTGGCCATTGAATAGCACAGTTTTAATATATAGTTGTGTGCCACTTAACAATGTTTTGGTCAACTTTGGGCTGCATATATAATGGTGGTCCCATAAGATTATAACAAAGTTGCCCTGTACAGGTGTACCATTTTTTATCTTTTATACATAAATACTTACCAGCATGTTACAGTTGCCTGCGGTATTCAGTACAGAGCATAATTACATGCTGTACCGGTTTGTAGCCTAGGAGCAATAGGCTATATATTATATATCCTAGTGTATAGTTGACTCTACCATCTAGGTTTGTGTAAGAACACTCAGTGATGTTTGCACAATGACAGAATCACTCAACAATGCATTTTTTTAGAGCATGCTCCTGTTGTTAAATGATGCATAACTATATTTTTAAATTTAATTTGCTGGTATGTAGGATTTTTGTGTCTATATCATAGATTCTTTTTATATTTAATGTAAAATAAAACTTATCTTGATGTATACCTATATGATCTAGTTCCTGCCCACCTTGCTGCTAATTTTCTATGACTTTCTTTTACAGTTACTGTTCACTGGTGTTTTTATTTCTTGTATTCCCACATATGATACTTTATAGTTCATTTTAAGACATTTGCACTCTGGAACTGTGCTTAGCTTTTATGGCTGCCTCTTTCTAGTTCTCAGCTAAATCTCAACTCCTTTGTTAGCCTGATCTCTGATTTTTTTTCCAACAACATTTTATTTAGAAAAAAATTTAAATATACAGAAAAGTTGAAAGAATTGTATTGTGAACACCCGTGTACCCAGGGCCCAGAGTCTTTATTTTACTGTACCACCTCTAACACATACTAATTCATCTATTTCTCTATCCGTCCATTAGTCTATTTTTTGGGGTGAATGTCAGAGTAAATTGTAGACATCTGTTTATTTTCAGTTTTACTTTTTACTGGGTTTATCTCTTTATTTTGTTGGAGAAGTTTCTTTACGTATCTTGGATATTGGTCTTTTGTCAGATATGTTTTTCTGATATATTCTCCCACTTTGTAATTTGCTGTTTTATTTTCTTAACAGAGGCTTTGTTGTTGTTGTTGGGACGGCGTTTTGCTGTTGTTGCTCAGGCTGGAGTGCAGTGGTGTGATTTTGGTTCACTGCAACCTCTGCCTCCCAAGTTCAAGCGATTTTCCTGCTTTAGCCTCCCAAGTAGCTGGGATTACAGGTGCGTGCCACCATGCCCAGCTAATTTTTTGTATTTTTAGTAGAGACGGAATTTCACAATGTTAGTCAGGCTGATCTTGAACTCCTCACCTCAGGTTATCCACCTGCCTCGGCCTCCCAAAATGACGGGATTACAGGCGTGAGTCATCATGCCGGGCCAATTTTCTTAACAGAGGCCTTTGACAGCAGAAGTTATTATTCACTCGTTTGATTTATGAATTATTTTTCTTTTATGGATAGTGCTTTTTTGTGTCTTGCCTAAGAAACCTTTGCTTGACTAACCCAAGGTCAGAAATATATTCCCCTATGTTTTATTCCGAGAGCCTGTGGCTTAGCTTTTATGTTTGGGTATATTATCCATTTCAAATTAATGTTTCTGTTAGTAGTGTGGAGTAGGAATTGAGATTCATATCACCCTCCCCACTAGTTATTCTAGCACCATTTGTTGAAAAGACTTCTTTTCCTGGATTACATTGACACCTTGGTCAAAAATTAAATCACCATATTATAAATCACTGTATTATAAATTATGTATTTGTTGGTTGATCACCTGTTTTTAATTGCCATCCTATCAGTGTTCACTCTTTTATGTGATACAGACACACTTTCTGATAAACTAGTGTGATAGATTTGCTACTGTATTGCAAATGCCTGGAACTACGGAATGGATGATAGAAATTGGTCTATAGTTGACAGTAGATGGAGAATGATTTTGTAGTTGTCTGTTTTTATTATGTAAAATGAATCGGGGATTTATGCCTATTTTCTGTGACAGAGAATAGTTTATTTATATTGTAGTGAACTGTTCGGTGAAAGCTTGAATGAACTCAGTTCTAAAATAACTTTTAGGATATTTTAAGGAAGAAATTCTTTGAAAAACATAGCTAGCAAGTTTTAACATTTTCATGTGCCACCTTTGTTAATATGTCATTTTTAGAAAATTATCAATGTCATTAAAATGTTCAAGTGTATTATGTTGGTGTTGGACATGTATTTTCTTTTAAATTTTGTTTTCTATATATCTGTGTAACGTTAGCATTGTGCTATCATCTCGAGGGGAAATCCAGGTGTATGTTTGAATCTCTTCCCAAATATGTCTCTCTAATTCCCTGAGCCCACTAAAATCTCCACTTCTTTCCTTTTCCCTTAGCAGTGGCCTTTTGCCTAGGGAAAAAATATGGATTTTCTAAGTTTTGCCATATGTTTAGAATTGGGAAATGCCCTTAGAGAAAAACTGGCTGTATAAATTCAGTTCACTTTTTGGCCCTTCCCCTGACTGCACAGCACTTAACAGAATGTTTTAAAATTTGAAGTTTATCAACTTTTCCCCTTTATTTTAACTTATTTGTTTTCTTAGTTCTAATTTTGTTGTTGTTGTTTGTTTAGTGACTAGAGAATGTAGTTGGTATGATTTGTAGGAATTTGCTGTTGTTTTTTTTTTTCAGTGGCCCAATATATCATCAGTTATTATAAACATTTCTGTGAATGTTTTTATATTCTACTTTTGTCATAGGTGAGAGAGGAATATTAAAATGGTTCAGTGCTATTACTTTGTCTTTTTTCTAATATATTAAAAATTTTAGCACATAAGCATTTATTACTCATTTCTTCATTATGAATTTTATTATCAAAATCAGTTGACACCATTTTTTCTTTCAGTTTGCTTAGGAATATTTTACACAGAAATATTAATTTCTTTTATTTTGCTTTTGTTTACTTTGAATTTTGCTTAATCGTATTTTGCTTAGAAATATTAATATAGGTTTGCATAATATTTAGTTTTTCTTAAAAATTTTGCTTAATGTGCTTCTATATATTTTATCTTTTATACTTTTCTTTGTTCTTCTTTTTTGTATTATTGGATAATTTCTCAAAATGCCCCATATTTCACACATCTGATTTTTAGCATAGCATATTTTTCAGAAATTTGAGAATGTAAAGCATATGCTTTCTAAAATTTAATTAGCACATTTTTTTCTTTAGTGTTTCTAAGCAGACTTTTGCTTGGGGATGTATAATACACAGTGAAACGTACACAAATCATAAGTTTGCAATTTCAGAATTTATTTATTTATTTTTTGCATGTGAAGGTTCGGTTGTTCTATCACCATTTGCTGAAGAGACTATTTTCTCTTCATTTCATTGCTTTTGCTCTTTTGTCAAAGATCACTTGACTGTATTTATGTGGATCTATTTCTGGGTTCTGTTCCATCCCACTGATCATTTGTCTGTTCTTTTGCCGATATTATTCTGTCTTAATTACTGTAGCTTTGTAAGTTTTGAGTCTGGTAGTGTCAGTTGTTGCCCTTACTCTTCTCCTTCAGTATTGTGCTATTTTAGATCGTTTGCCTCTCCATACAACCTTTAATATCAGTTTGACAATATTTAGAACATAACTTTCTGGGATTTTGATTGGGATTGTGTTGAATCTGTAGATCAAATTGGGAAGCCTGACATCTTGACGATATTGAGCCTTCCTATCCATGAACATGTACTGTCTCTCCATTTATTTAGTTCTTTGGTTTCTTTTGTTGGAATTCTGTAGTTTTTCTAATACAGATTTTTTATATATAGTTGTTACGTTATCCCTAAGTATTTCCTTTTTGGAGGATGCTAATATAAATGTTTTTGTATTTTAAATTTCGAATTTCACCTGGTATATAGGAAAGTGATGGATATTTTTTCTGTATACCATTGCTGGCATAAGGAAAGTGGTTGAGTTTTGTATATTTGTGTCCTGAAACCTGGCTATAATTGCTTATTTGTTCTGGTAGTTTTTGTTTATTCGTTTCATATTTTCTGCATAGGCAATCATGTCATTTATGAAAAAAGACAATTTTATTTCTGCCTTCCCAATATTTACACCTTTTACTTGTCTTACTTTATTGGCTAGAACTTCCAGTATGATTCTGAAAGGAGTGCTGACAGAGAATGTCTTTGTCTTGTTCCTGACATTAATGAGAAAATATTTGATTGTTTTTTGATTCTCCCTCTCATATTAGCCAAACATGGAGGGCTGGGTAACTGGCCAATGTTTTAAAATTTTGCTTTATTTATTTAATGGTGTGGAACTGCTAGCCTCGGATAAGTCATCCATCATCATCATCATCATCATCATCATCATCATCATCATATCACCATCATTGTCATCATCATTAGTAGTATGTTGTTAAAATTAGACTTTTTCTCTTGATAACTGGTAGGAGTCTATAGGTTTTCCTGTGATAAGTTCAGTCCTCAGAAAGCACCACTCGTATGGCATTTCAGGGCTTAAATTCTGAATACTATTCGCTTGGTTTTCCGAGTCTAAAACACTGTTCCATATAGGATTCTGTACAATCCCATATCTAGGCATATTGCAGTGCTGAGAATTGTAGTCCCAGAGAGGCATCTGTGGAGATAGGGTTTGAGAATGTTCGTGAAATGTTTCTATCAAGTCCTACCTAACAGGTGAAATAGTTTTTGAAAGATAAAATAAAGATCCGAGCTGTAGCAGGTAGATAGAAATGCCTCTTTCATTGTTGGATGGGAGACATATATTGTAAGAGAGTGATCTATTAGAAAATACATTTGATGTAGAGTACTTTGAAATAATGATTTAGCAACTGTCTGTTGGTAGAGATTAATGAGGTAGAGTAGAAGAGAATGTCAGTAGAGTTGAAAATACTTAGGATCTTGGACACTAGGATGCTGAGTAGATTGTCCACCTGTATGGTAGCATACATGAAGAAGACAAGGATGATTCAAGTACTAAAGTCTTTGTTGGTAGTTTGATGAATTACATGGAAAAATTAGGGTTAAGATTAGAGTAGCTGGTGGTTATGATGCCAAAGGATTAGGACTCTTTACTCAAAAGTAATATAGTGTCTTGGAAATAACATTAAATTTCTAGGAGAATGCAGATCCTACTGTGTGGATGGTTGTTTTGTGCCACATGTGTTTATTAGCTGCGTGAGCTCTTTCAGCACCCCTTTCAGAATTTGCCCGTTTTCATTCTTTTTTCTTGGGGCTGTTTAATTAATGTACCCCACCTTACCTTTCCTGTTACTGTATCTGTGAGTGTAACAGACTATTTCTACTTGAAACCTTCCTCTTAACGACCTTCTCTTTTCTATAGTTCAGTTAGGTGCTAAGACATCATTTCAGGAAAAATGACTTTATCTTTTATCTTCTAAAAAATTTTTTTAAATTTTATATAATTTTGGGGAATACTTAATGTTATGAAGAATACTATTCTTGACATTAAATAATTTGTTCTAGGTCTCATAAATGTTATAATAACTGTATATTTCAAAATTAAATTTTAATAATTTGCTGTTTATTGAATTATGAACTGAAAGAAAGTAGGTTCAAGATATTAAAGGACTAGTATTATTATCTTTATTGAAACTGTGATGTGGATGTAATTTTACCTATCAGCAAACAAATATTTTAACAGAAGTCTGTTTTATTTATTATGCCCTGCAGAAGACAGAGAAATGTATAGTCACATAAATGGTTTTGGCTAACTAAATATAGTTCTGTGTAGAAAAAACATAATGATTAAATTTTGCAAAGTCATTTATTGCTGATTTTAAGAGAAGTTAATTTTATTAAAACTGTTCTCAGTATGTATCACAAACTTATTTTTCTCTTGTTGATTATGGCTTTTGTAGCACAATTACAAAACATTTTGAACAGGGTTTATCATACTCATAATGAATTGGTAGTTAATTTCATAGCCTTATTTTATCAGTAACTGTGCATTCGTCTTTAGCCTGATTTGATTTGGTTTCCGATGGATGAAATAAACTTTTTTCTTTTTTTCTTTGAGTTGGAGTTTCACTCTGGTTGTCCAGGCTGGAGTGCAATGGCAGGATCTCTGCTCACTGCAACCTCTGCCTCCTGGGTTCAAGCGATTCTCCTGTCTCAGTCTCCTGAGTAACTAGGATTATAGGTATGTGCCACTATGCCTGGCTAATTTTTGTATTTTTAGTAGAGACGGGGTTTTACCATGTTGGCCAGGGTGGTCTCGAACTCCTGACCTCAGGTGATCCACCCGTTTTGGCCTCCCAAAGTCCTGGGATTACAGGCGTGAGCTACCGCGCTCGGCCCAAAATAAACTTAAATTATGCTCCTGGTTAACCCAATGTCTTGAGCTTATGCTTCTAATATGCTGATTTTCAAAAAATGATAGTATATTTGACTGTATTTTTAGGTGTTTAAGAATACTCAGGAGCAATTGCACATGATGCTCAACCTGATGGAAATTACAAATGGATAAAAGAAATTAAATTGTTAGATGTTGACTCATCTTACATCTGTATAGAAGAATGATTTAAAAATGATGTGAATAGACTTGGATGGTGAAGGCATGGGATAGGTTAGTTATCATTTAGGTTCAGAGGTTGGCAAAGTACCTGAAGGAATAGGGTTAAGGTTGCTGATTACTTTGAGGAGAGGAGACATGATATAGTTCAGAGTGGTTTATTAATTTTCTGATAGTTGGAGAATATGCATGTGTGTGTGTGTGTGTGTGTGTGTGTACATGTAGGTGTTGTGTATGTGTGTATTTATATCTACACCTCCCCCCACCTTTTTTTTTTTTTTTTACTTTTTTTTTGTAGCGATAGGATCTGGCTTTGTTGCCCAGGCTTTTCTTAAATTCCTGGCTTCGAGCGATCCTCACACCATGGCCTCCCAAAGCGTTTGGATTACAAGTGTGAACCACTGTGCCTGGCCCACATTTTGGATGGGATGACCAGAAAAATCAAACTGTAAAAGATCCAAAAAATACAGCCTTTAAATTCCATCTGTCTGATATGTCTGAAGTGAGATAACTGTACCTACTGAGTCCAGATACATGGTATGAAGAGGTTCTGAATACCTTGCATATTCCTTTTTGCTGTCTGAGAAGAAAGGGGTTTAAATGAAAGGCATGTATATGTTTAGGATTCCTTTTATGTATGCTAGACCAGAGTGGTTTTTGCTCTAGAGTGTACAGGGTGCCACCGTTGTTTTTCGGTGTGGCCCTAGAGCTTGCAACAGGCTAAAAGTATCTTTTGGTGATTCAGGTCTAGAACTGTATTCACTGGCCAGACTTTAAGGATTGAGTTGAAAGTTTCAGCGATGATTTGCATGTGAATCGTTTTAGGTCTCCATATTATTGTTTGGAAATAATGATAATCTCTCCCCCAGCCCGTGCATCCCCTATGTCCCCATTTCCTCCTTAGACTGTGATTACTTCCAGGAAACAATGACATTGAAATTTTAAGTACTCATATATCTGGGTCACTTTTTCTAAGTTTTGGTGTATTGTAAATCAATGCTTTCTCTAGATATTATTAGAATAAGTTTTAATACTGATTCTAGGGTGCTCACAAAGATTTTTTTGAATGTTATTTTCAAATGCAAGCTTGAATGACTCAGTTTCATATACTTGAGAACAAAAGAGTAATAAATGTAAATTGGTGTTGTTACTGGTTTAAGTACATTGCTTTTGCAATACTTAAAATATACTTTGCTTAGTCTTATCTCTGATACCTAGTGGTCTATGTCAAATACCCCATTATATGCTATTGATTTTGTCCCACTGGTTCTATTCATTCTTTTTTCTCATTAAGAAGATTTTCATTTCTTCCCCCTTTTGTATACTTTGCCCTTCTTTTTGCATGTTCTTAGAATTCTTAGTCTTAGCCTAGGGACTATAAGTGCACATATATGTCCACATATACTGTATACACATATGTGCACCCCATGAGAAGATTGTAACTCGCTAGACTGAAGTAGGATCGAACCTTTCTGGGAAATAACGTCCATATAGATGCATGGAAGATAACTAATAGAACTTTAATTTTGACATTGGAGCCTAATAACAATAAAATGAACGAAAGTTAGTATTCTTTAAAGGTGTTATGTCAAATCCCAGTGAACCATGTAATTACTTTGCTGCATTAAATTGTTGATAAAAGCTTAATTTTTAGTACAGGAAATAAAATCACCATAACAGAGGTGTACATATTTTGCCATTTTGTTCACAATATATTTCATACAACATTCTAGATGGAAATCTTAGGTCTTATTTTTATATGATTTTGAGCTTTCTCTTTCTGTCCTAGCTTAAAATTGATACAAAGAATAGGGAAATGTTATACTTTTTTATATTGTGGAAAGTAAAGTTTATTTCTGAAACTCTCACTTCCATTTTCCTGTTACTTTATTAGGCTGCAGAACATGTTTAGTTTACAGCTAAAATGCCATTTGGTATCCCAGTGTGGGTTGTCCTCATCCGGAGATATTCAATGTCTCTGTTAAAGCGAAGCTGAAGGTCTCATCTGTGGTGGCTAACCGGGTCACTTTACTCACTAACAGAGAAGGCAACTATGGCATCATTCTAGTCTGCCACTTCCTGAACAGCCTCTTGACAATAATGCCTCACAGGGGCAGTCGTAAGCTTTCCTGCTGATGGGTGTGACTTTGAGGACAGCTGAAATGGTATCGACTAGAGAAATAGAGTGACAGAAACCTATTGGAATATGTTTAGACCAACCGTATGGTCCTTGCTTCAACACCAGCCTCAAGTTTGGGGGTCCCTAGGGCCTCCTTTACTTCAGACTGGCTGGCTGTAGATAGATACTGAGGTCCCCAATGACTCCCTCAGATTTGACAATTCACTGGTATGACCCACAAAACTCAGAGAAGCACTATACTTAGAATTAGAGTTTTATTATAATGAAAGGATACATACTAAAACCAACCACAGGAGAGGCACGTGGGCAGAATCTGGGAGAGGCTCAAAAGCAAAGCTTCTGGTTGTCCTTTCCTGGTGGAGTCATGGATGGTGTTACCTATTCCTGGCTATGATGTATGATAGTCCAGGGAAGTTTATGCAAGCTTTTGGTGTTCACAGTTTATACTGGAATTTGTTCACATACTGACCCCGTGTCTGACCTTTAGTCTTTATCTCCACCCAAAAGGTCAGGCTAATAAGTTTAGTCTCTAGTTCCTTTGGAGATCAGAGCTGGTAGGGTATTCCAGGAAGCTCCCATCATGAGTCACATTGTTAGACTCTCCAGTGACTCCAGGTACTCTTGTCAAGGAGGATATCCCTGGGGCCTAGAGATCATCTCCCAGTAGCTGAGGGCAAAGGCCAGGACCTCTCTTTGGTAAAATGAATTCCTCAACGCACCTATTTAAACAGAGGGTGTATTTTTGCAATTTCTCATATTACTCTTTGTTTGAAAATCTTAAATTTTATTTTACAAATGAATGATTTTCCCTTTATGTTCAAATTAGAACTATTTAGCCTTTTCCTTTTTTTTTTTTTCAATCTCTCTACTTTTTCTCCCTCATGACATCCAGATCAATCATTTATTCAGTTTAGTTGTATTTTTACTGCATTATGTATTTATGGCCAAATATCCATTGTATTCGTATATTTGTTTCAAAAGTACTTACTATTCTTCTAAACTGATAGGTCATGCTTTTCTACCCACAAAACAAATATTCACTTATATTTCTTACGAGCTGCAATCTGGATACAGAGTATAGCATGAACAAAGGTTTAATGATATCAAAGTATATAAACATTTTAGAAAGGTGAGCATTTCATTGTGGTTTGATTACAGACATATTCAGGAGAGTTTTCCCAGAAAAAAAGGGCTTTCAAAACCATGCTAAGGCAACTTGGACTATAGACAGTGAAGAACATTCAAAGATTTTTAGATATGGCCATGACACACTACAAATTGTTTGTTTTAGAAAGTCAGTGAGTAGCATTAGTGAGTAGAAATAGATTGAAGAAAGGAAATTAACCTAGAAGCAACTCTGTATGCCCAGTTAGGACATTATTACTGTTGTCTTCACTGGAGATATATATAGGTAATAAAGGATGATTTTTGAGGAAGTTATTAACTTATGAGGGATGACTTTAGCTTTTTTTTTTTTTAAATCTTACCCCTTTCATAATATGTATACAAGTCTAATAAACTTTTAAACTTTTCTAACAATTTTTTATGTTTTCATTATACACAACCTCTTGGGATAATACTGCCTATATATTTTTCTACCTAACCTATAACCTATGGTTATAACCTAGCCATACCAGCTTATTTTTATAGATCCTTGCACTGTGTTATTCATTTTATATTTGTTTAACACACATTTGTTGAGTGAGAGCTTACTGTGCACCATATTATTGTAATAGATATTGAAAATACAATGAATATAAGATGTGATTCCTGACCTCAAAAAGCATACATGTCAAGTTAGTAGTCAGATAGATGGGAAAAGCCTGTGATGGAGGGAAGCATAGGATACTTTGATAGTTTATTGAAGAAGCATATAACCTAGACTAGACTAGAGATTAGGAGAAGATTTTTGGGACTCTGACACTCTAGTTTAGAATAGCAGTTAAAAATATGGACTCTGGAGCTAGAAGGCATTTGGATTCTCAATTTCTTGCTGTGTAACCTTAGGCAAGTTCTTAACTTCACCTTTAAAATGGGAATCACAATAATCCCTACTTTATTTGGTAATTATGAGGCTAAAAATGTTACTGAGCAAAAGGGCTTGCTGCGTGATGCACTAGAAGCCAATACTGTGACACTTGAGTTTTTTGGGAAAAGAAAAGCTTTTTATTACAAGTCGACTAACAAGAAGAAAGGAGTCCAGCTCAAATCTGTCTCTCTGTGCTGACTTTAAGGCAGTAATTTCATTAGAAAAAGTTTAGGGAGTGTGTTCTGGGATTCGTAGGTGATTGGTGGAAGGAGAGGGGAGGTCTGGAAAGTCCTCAGGCATGCACAGCTGTTTATTCATACTACCTCATGGATCTCATGTGCAAATTTCAGGGGGAGTTAGTATGAAGCCTTCGGTGGAAATTTGATCTGTGACACCGGCAAGTTCGTTCTGTGCAAACGGCCTGTGGGCCATATCGGTTCCAATTGATTTCAGCCAGGTTTTAAATCTCATAAGTGGAGGGAGTTTCAGTGTTTGAGCAATTTGTTTCTTTTTTTAATTTGCCACCCTGCAGGCTCAATAATTTCTGCCAGTCACAGGTTTCTTTAACTCTTTAGGGCATAGTTTAAAAATAAGTTAAAATATGTAAAGTGCTTGGAACAGTACCTGGCATATATTAATAGTTTTGTGTCTGTTACTTCCTTCTCTTGCTCTTCTCATCATTTTCTAAAAAATGAATATGTAATTAGTACTCAGTAAATATTTGAATAAATCCTTGAATGATAGATGAAAATATAATTGCTGTTTTGTTCCCTTAGAAGTCTTTAAGCATCTCCACTGAAAGCATTTAAGGTAAAATAACTATTTTATGTGTATTTAGGTCCATATTAACTCATAAATTCATGAGTTTCATAATGTGTAAGCTCATATGATACGTAAGCAGTGTTGAATTTGACTGCTTGTAGATGAGGATGTCCTCTCCAGTTGGTCTCACACGTCCATCTTACTATATACCCTGTCCAGTTCAGGTTATGGCCTGGCACGTATAGACATTTTAGTTTGGGGTCTCCACACTAGACCCTGCCACCCGCTCTTCCAAGATGGACGTAGAGTAAACCCTTTTACATCTCAAACACTTAACACAGTGGTTGCCACTTATTGGTACCAAGTAAATGTTTGTTGAATGAGTGAATGATGCCTAAAGTATGAAACTAAAAGAAAATTAGAAATCTGACAAAAAGAACTTTTATTGCTCCATGAGGATGTACTTGACTACTTCTTTCTGGATCTATGAAGGGATTTTGGTAAAAATAAGACTAACAGCAACCAAAATTAAGAGGTTATATTTTCTAGAGAAATTTTGTTTTAAGATTTTCTAACTTGTCAAGTAGGATTCACCAGAATTATTATGCTTCTTTTTTATTGCAATAATATGGGTTAATGAAAGAGCCAACAATAGTATTGCAAAAGTGATTTATATTTTGATTAGCTAACTCGAATGACATAGTTGTTTAGGCACTATTGGTAAGTAGTGGCAATCAAGTCATTCTTTTTTAAAAGAAGATGATGATGTTGGCTTTGTGATGAACGAGGATGACTTGTAGGATTATTATTTACTGATTAGAAGGACATTCAGAGTACAGAAGCATTGAATAATCTTAACCTGAGCTAGAAGTTAGACTTTGGGATTGAAAACCAATAAAGATTAGTATCCAGGGGAGTGCAAATTTCCATTTTTGGGGGGGTTTTTAAACTAAACCTTGGATTTGTGGAGAGTTAATGAAAGCACATAAAAGAGTCAAGAGATAGAAGTTACTATATTGAGTATTCTCAGGCAATGAGTTGAGGCTTTGTGGGAATATCTGCTCAGAAAATGTCTGAGTAGAATAGACCAGAACTGAAAGGTGGAGGTAGTTTCTTCTTTTTTAAGTATTCCGTTGGTATATTTTTCCATACTATAATGAATTGATATTGCCAATTCGTATTTCTAATAACATTGGAGATTCAGTTTCTTCTTCACTGTAGTCTTAAGCTGTCATTTTGCTTGTTATTTTTAAAAGGCTCCTTTCTATGCTTTGTAACTTTGCAGTTTCTATTTTGTTTCTCATGTTTCTAATGTCAAGCCTTTTGCATTATCTTTCTCTGCTTATGCGTTTATAACAACTTGGTTTTCGGATGCATCATGATTCATAGACATAAAATATCAACTTGGAGTCAATCATATGGTAACCTTTGTCAGTTCCTCCAATCTTTGGTCCATGCTACATGCCCTCTGTAGGATATTTCAGATGGTATTCAAAGATAAGATTATGTTCATAAGTAAGCAAATTTAAATTTTAAAGGAAAACCTTATGAAAACTGTCAAGCTTTATTAAAATTGATATATAATGTCTACTGTTTTACTTTTCATCCAGTTATCTTTGAATTTTGTCTGGAGGGAAAATTATCAAGAAAATCGTAATTCTGAAAAGGATTGTATCCTAGTTTAGGGTAATTGACCACACATATTCCACTTTAAATTTCTCCAAGATTTTTCAGTTAAACATTTCTAAATTAGGATTCTTTTATTAGTTAGAAGTGTTTTAAAAGCATCTAGGGTAATTTAAGTAGAACCACATTTCTGAAGAAAGGTTGACAGGGAGAAATTGTAGTTATGTCATCACATGTAAATGTTTTTACTGCCAAATTGAAATTAAGGTATTATTTAGGCATATTGGCCAAGGCTTATATTGTTGGGTCTTCATATCCCTCACATCCCATTAGCATGTCCTAATGCTGGCTTGGTTTCTAGCATTGGAAGGCAGTCAGGAAATACCTATGTCATTGAACACTGCATGCAATTGTATTTTTATTGGGGTGTTAACCAGTAAATTGTCTATGAAAAACTTAGCTTAGTACTTCCTACATTAGGATACCAGTGCAACTCATGAGTAAGTTTTACTTTATGTATAGAAAGGAGAAAAAGAAACAGTAGCTTATTTTTTTGGATATAGTATCAGATACAAAAGAATATCAAAGTGAATTTAAAATTATATCTGATATTTAAATTATTAAATAAACCTGACCGTTCAAGTCACGCTATTTTAAGCATATTGAGACTCTCTTTTTGGCTTTTTGGTAACTCCTCTTTTCATGGAGACTGTGCCTGACAGACTCTTCTCTCAAAGGCTGCCCATCATCGTTGCTGAATACCCTTCCCAATGTTTGGTTTGACTTATAACCTTGGCCTCTCAATTTCTTTGAAATTTTCATCTCAGCGACTTAATTTTGAAATTTGGAAATTCATTCCTACCTATTAGTCAGTATCCTATAGTTTTAAATTTGGACATACTGCTTTGAGACAACTTCCATCTTTAAAAGCAGCTGGGACATTTCATTAGCTTCACCATGCAGTGAGTTATGGCTGTTCTGTCTTCAGTGAGGTCTGGTCTTAGTCTTACGAGGGGATAGGTTGCTTTTATTGTGTACACTATCTCAGCCCACGTGGCTATTTTTTATTTCTGAGATTATGAAATTCTTTACAGTTCTCCTTACTTTCTTAAGGTGGAAGTTGAGGTCATTGATTGTAACCTTTTTGCTTAAAATTTTTTTTTTTTAAAAATGGGCAAATTTTTTTTTTTTTTTTTTGCTTTTCTTAGGCGATATCTAATTCTGTTGCCCAGGTTGGAGTGTAGTGCTGCAGTCAGGACTCATTGCAGCTGCAACCTCTAGGGCTCAGATGATCCTCCTGCCTCGGCCTCCTGAGTAGCTGCAACTTAGGTGCATGCCACCATGCCCGGCTACTTTTTAAATTTTTTGTAGAGACAAGGTCTTGCTATGTTGCCCAGGCTGGTCTCAATCTCCTGGCCTTAAGTGATCCTCCCACCACAGCCTCCCAAAGTGCTGGGATTACAGGTATGAGCCATTGTGCCTGGTCATTGACCTTCTTTTTTAATTAGGTATTTCATGCAGCAAAATTTTCTGTACAGTGCTTTAGCTGCATCTCTCAAATATTAATCTACTCTGTTTTTGTTTTCATTCTGTTTATAATACTTTAAAATTTCCCTTTTAATTTCTTCTTTTATTCATGGGTTATTTAGAAGTGTGTTATGTAATATTCAAATATTGGGTGACTTTCCAAATATTGACATCTAATTTAATTCATTATGGTCAGAGAATATACTTTGAAATGTGTTGTATGCTTTTAGGAAAAAAAAATTTTTTCCTGGTTTGGGTGGAGTATTTTATAAATGTCAGGTCAGGTTGTTTTATAGTGATCTAGTCTTACATATCCTCACTGGCTTTGTGTCTGCTTGTGTTTTGTAAGTCTTTTCAAGGTGTCTTTACTACTAGTGATTTTTTTTTCTACTTGTCCAGCTGTTTGCTCAGAGAAGAGTGTTAAATTCTCTGTTATAATTGAGGATTTCCCCACTATTTTTCTTTTTTTTTAGAGACGGAGTCTCGTTCTGTCGCCCAGGCTGGGGTGCAGTGGCCGGATCTCAGCTCACTGCAAGCTCCGCCTCCCGGGTTTATGCCATTCTCCTGCCTCAGCCTCCCGAGTGGCTGGGACTACAGGCGCCCGCCACCATGCCCGGCTAGTTTTTGTATTTTTTTTAGCAGAGACTGGGTTTCACCATGTTAGCCAAGATGGTCTCGATCTCCTGACCTCGTAATCCACCTGTCTCGGCCTCCCAAAGTGCTGGGATTACAGGCTTGAGCCACTGCGCCCGGCCTCCCCACTATTTTTATCTATTTTGTCAGTTTTATTTTGAGGCTTTTTTTTTTTCTTTTTCTTTTTTCTTTTTTATTATACTTTAAGTTCTAGGGTACATGTGCACAACGTGCAGGTTTGCTACATATGTATACATGTGCCATGTTGGTGTGCTGCACCCATTAACTCGTCATTTACATTAGGTACATCTCCTAATGCTATCCCTCCACCCTCCCCATTTCCCACAATAGGACCCGGTGTGTGATGTTCCCCTTCCTGTGTCCAAGTGATCTCATTGTTCAATTCCCACCTATCAGTGAGAACATGCGGTATTTGGTTTTTGTTCTTGTGATAGTTTGCTGAGAATGATGTTTTCCAGCTGCATCCATGTCCCTACAAAGGACACGAACTCATCCTTTTTTATGGCTGCATAGTATTCCATGTGTAAGGCATGTATATACATTTAAGATTGTTACAGATTCTTGATGAATTGACCCCCTTTGTCAGTATGTATTGTTTTCATCTCTAGTAATTTCTTGTTCTGAAGTTCTCGTTGTCTTATATTAATATAGTCTAGATGCTTCAGCTTTTTTGCCATTAGCACTGGATTTGACATCTTTTTCCATCCCTGTACTTTTTACCTAATGGACTCTTTATGTACAAAGTGGGCTGTTGTAGACACTATGTATATAGTTGGTTCTTTTTTTTTTTTTTTTTTTTTTAAGAGGGATCTCACTCTGTCACTCAGACTGGAATTCACTGGCGTGATCTTGGCTCACTGCAACCTCTGCTTCCAGGGCTTAAGTTATCCTCCCACCTCAGCTTCCCAAATAGCTGGGACTACAGGTGCACACCACCATGGCCTGGCTTTGACTATGGTTTTGACTTTGCTTTTGACTATGATAAACCAACATTTTTTTTGTATTTTTTGTAGAGATGGGATTTTGTCATGTTGCCCAGGCTGGTCTTGAACTCCTGAGCTCAAAATATCTGCCTGCCTCTGCCCCTCAAAGTGCTGGCATTACAGACATGAGCCACCACACCCAGCTGGTTCTTGATTTCTTAAAAAAATTTATTAATAATGACAATCTCTGCTGGTTGATTTTGTAATGTTGTGGTTTCTAGAAGAAATATCATTAGAATGAAAAAAAATCAATCTCCTATAAATCTACCTTCTTACTACTTGATTTACTACATGGCTTGCCCCACGTTTTCTCATTTTCTTTTTTCTTTTTTTCTTGCCATCCTTTGGATTACTTGAGAATGTTCTTATTCCATTATATCTCCACTTTTTTGGCCTATTAGATATACATCTTTGTGTATGTTTTAGCAGTTGTTCTAAGGTTTATAGTATCTCTTTTCACAATTTACATTTAATTTTTTTTTTTTTTTTTGAGATGGCATCTCGCTCTGTCACCCAGGCTGGAGTGCAGTGGTGCAATCTCGGCTCACTGCAAGCTCTGCCTTCTGGATTCACGCCATTCTCCTGCCTCAGCCTCCTGAATAGCTGGGACTACAGGCGCCTGCCACCACTCCTGGCTAATTTTTTTTTTTTTTTTGTATTTTTAGTAGAGACAGGGTTTCACTGTGTTAGCCAGGATGGTCTCAATCTCCTGACTTCATGATCCACCTGCCTTGGCCTCCCAAAGTGCTGGGATTACAGACGTGAGCCACCGCGCCTGGCCTAATTTACTTTTAAATAATAGTATGCCACTTCATAGTTGGGGTTCTTACCTCATTTCCTTTTATACATTTTGTTTTTACATATGTTATAAATCCTACAATACATTGTTAATATTTTTACTTTAATTAGTCAATTATATTGTAAGAAAAGAAAGAGGAACACAGATTTCTTATATTTATTCTAGTTTTAACCATTACAATGCCCTTCATTATTTCAGTTTAGATACAGATTTTAAAATTCTTGTATCATATTCCTTCTACCTAAAAATTTTCTTTGAAAATTTCTTATGTTCTGGCTTGGTGGAAATATATTTTATCAGCTATTGTCTGTCTGAAAAAGAACTCTACTGTGCCTTTGTTATTGAAAGGTATTTTCATTTGCTGAAGATTTTTGGATTAACATTGTTTCTATTAATATTAGTATGTTAAAGGTGAGGTTTCATTGTCTCTTGGCTGGTATAATTTCAGATAAGGAGTCTGCTGTCAATCTTATTTTTGTTCCTCTGCCTGTAATCTTTTCCCCCTTCTTGCTGGGTTTTGACTATGATAAACCTACATGTTTTTTTTTTTTTTTTTTTTTTAACTCTTTCTTCCTGTCCTCTTGGAGTCCTTTGGGGTGTGTGTTTGTGTTTATGTGTTTAATTAGTTTTGTAGTAATTGGAGGCATTATTTCTCTTAGTTGGTTTCTTTGCTTCCTTATATCTTTCTTTTCATTTTCACATTCCAGCCATGCAAGTGTTCTATCTTTGGCTGTAGTCTCCCAGCTCTTTGATTCTTAGCGCTGTTTCTTTTTTCCCTCTTTTTTCTTTATTTCGATTGGAAAAAGTGCCACATACCTTTCTTCTTCAAGTTTGGTGACTTTTCTGTGTCCAGTCTGTAGATAATCTCATTATCATTCCCACTGATTAACATAGTTTTCCTCTGATTTTGTGTGTCTTTATTTCTGCATTTTCAGTTGTTTCATTTTTATTGTTTCCACCTCTGCTGAAACTCCATATCCGTTTATGCATGTTTTCCACTTTTTTGTCTAGATCATTTAAAATGTTATTTTTAAGTTCAGGGTACATGTGCAGGATGTGCAGGTTTGTTACATAAGTAAACGTATGCCCAGGTGGTTTCCTGCACAGATCATGCCATCACCCAGGTATTAAGCCGGCATCTATTAGCTATTCTTCCTAATGCTCTCCCTTTCCCCATGCCCCCCACAGGTGCCTGGTGTGTGTTGTTCACCCCCGTGTGTCCATGTGTTCTCATCGGTCAACTCCCACTTATGAGGACATTCAATGTTTGTTTTTTCATTCCTGCATTAGTTTGCTGAGGATAATGGCTTCCAGCTCCATCCATGTCCCTGAAGGATATGATCTTGTTCCTTTTTATGGCTGCGTAGTATTCCATTGTGTATACGTACCGTATTTTCTTTGTCCAGTCTATCAGTGATGGGCATTTAGGTGGATTCCATTACTTTGCTATTATAAATAGTGCTGCAGTGAATTTACACATGCCTATATCTTTATAATAGAATGATTTATATTCCTTTGGGTATATACCCAGTAATGGGATTGCTGAGTCAAATGATACTCCTGTCTTTAGGTCTCTGAGGAGTCATCACACTGTCTTCCACAATGGTTGAACTAATTTACACTCCCACTCACAGTGTAACAGTGTTCCTTTTTCAGGCTGGGTGTGGTGGCCCACACCTGTAATCCCAGCACTTTAGGAGGCTGAGCCAGGCAGATCACGAGGTCAGGAGATTGAGACCATCCTGGCTAATGTGGTCAAACCCTCTCTCTACTAAAAAGATAAAAATTAGCCAGGTGTGGTGGTCCATGCCTGTAATCTAGCTATTCAGGAGGCTGAGGCAGGAGAATCCCTTGAACCTAGGAAGTGGAGGTTGCAATGAGCCGAGATCGTGCCACTGCACTCCAGCCTGGGTGACACAGTGAGACTCCATCTCAAAAAAAGAAAAAGTGTGTTCCTTTTTCTCGACGATGTCGCCAGCATCTGTTGTTTTTTGTAAATGTTATTTTTAAAGTCTTTGATAATTCCAAAATATAGGCGCTCTCTTTGTCTGCTTTTGTTGACTGCCTTATCTTAGAATATAAGTCATTTATTTTTCCTTTGTGTATGTGTGTGTGTGTGTGAGAGAGAATTTTTAAATTAGACATCTTTCTTGGATTTTTGTTTTCCTATTTGAACAAAAGAGACTGAGGTAAGTATCTTTATGCTTGGTAGCAGGCGTATTTCTTTTAGTTTGTTAATAGGCTTCGTTTGTGGGTGGGGAGGGGTAGTGGTTGAATCAGCCTGTTCTATGTGTTGCTATATAATTATATCTTCAGTGCTCCAAAGAATTTATATTTTCTTAGCACTTGGCTGCAGTTACTTGTATTTATTGTAATGCCTAGAGTATAAGAGTTTTCTCCTGGTGTTTCCGTTTCACGTGTAGCTTTCAGTAAGCTCTGCTCCCTTGTACCACAGAGTATTCTATTTTCATACTTCTAGTACTTTTCCCCATATGTAAACAACTATTTCTTGCCGCTCAGTGCCAGGCTTGTGGAGTTTTCTTAGTTTTTCTTCTCTAGGCTTAGTATTAAACAGAACCTGAGCACCTGAATCGCAGGCATGACTTTTCCTCAGTGGGTCTTCCCTCTCCCTCTTGCCAGTGAAGTTTTGCCTTGCATAGGGATATTTTGTCAGTACCGAGTCTTTCTGCTTTTTATCAATATAATATCATTGTTCCAAGCCTGTCTCCAGCTTCTTGTATAGCTGCATATGAATTTATTCCCAGGTAATGTTTGCATCGTATCAAGAAGGGTTTGGAAAGCAGGAGGGTTTTAATGTCTGTGTACAACCAAGGTGGGGCATTCTCTTGTGTTCTGCCCTGCCTGTGATCTTTCTTGTGAAGCCTGATAGAAGCCTGGGAAAAAGTTTGTATCTCTTGCATTTGGGGCTTCCAGATGTCAGCTTTCTGATGGCCATAACAAAAGTTATGATTTGATAGATTATCTGCTTTTTTATTATCATCAGTGTGGAAGCAGCATTCTCTTACTATTTTTCACATTGTAAATGAATAAGGAACTTTTTCTTAAACCAGTGTTTTAAAGGTTTCTTCAAAGAGCGAAGCACTTTAAGATTATGAACATAGATCTATGGAATGAATGAGGGGAAAAAGCATTTTCCTGACGTTAGTTAATCAGTACTTGTAGCTTGTGGTAACATCTGCAGTTAATAGTTGGTCATGTATAATTTGAAGTATGCTGTAAATCAGAGACAGCAGCAGTGAAAGTAATGGAAACTGGCTAAATGACTTAAATATTGGCTCTCATGATAAAGATACTGATATATGGAAGATGGCCATAACAAGTTTGGATACATTTTTTTTTTAAGAATTGTGAATAGACAAAAGGTGATATTTCTAATTTAATAAACACATTACATATATGATCTCATATGAATATATAAATCAGTTAATTTAAAGTATACAATATTAATAACATTTTTAGATTTCATCTCTATTCCTAGAAAATCTTTTTTTCCTCAAGAATTTTACCTCCCTTCATGTTCACTTTATTCATATAGTGTATGCTATAATGCATTTAAAGTCTATAAAATTTTTGTTAAATATAGAAATGGGATCTTGCTGTGTTGGCCAGGTTGGTCGTGAACTCCTGGCTCCTCAAGCAGTTCCCTGCCTCAGCCTCCCAAAGTGCCAGAATTACAGGTATGAGCCACTGTGTCTGGCCAAGTCTATAAAATTTAAGTGGCTATTGGAGGACCTATATATTTAGGAACTTGCAGAAATCTTTGGGGCATTTGTTTCAGAGAGTCATAAGACTTTATTTAGTTATCTCTTTATTTTTAAAGTCTGATGTAATCTGTTCGGAGTGATTTTACTTTACTGTCTGAATTAAAACTAGTTGCTTATGTCTGATGACCTCAGTTTCCTTTTCTGGCAAATTGAATAATAATTCAAAACTTGAGAATACACATCTCATGAGGAGTTATGTATTTTGAATGGTATGTTAAGTACCAAGCACAACGCTTCATGGTAGGTCTTTGATAATGATAGGTGATATCATAAATGTTATGTGTCAAGTGAAGAAAAAAATATTGTCTAGAATAAGGCAGAGAAGCTCCTATTTTGACCCATGAATTTTCAATCCTTTAAATACTCTGATTTATAAAAAGAGTAGAATAACAAATGAAATTACTTTCATTTCTGCGGCAGGCAGCATCATGTTATGTAGAGTCTTGCTAACTGGCTATTTTTTATTGTTACTTTATACTTTATATACAGGCATGGTCCATTATATGAATTTGAGAAGTTTGGTTGAAGAATGGAAACACCATCTTAACTTGCCATAAATGATGTACCTACGATACAAGTAGAGCAAATGAAAGATTGAAGGTTACATTTTTTTAACCTTTTTTTTTTTTTAAAAGAGATTATTGTGGTATTTGGTTTTTATTGCATCATTGCTCAGCAGAAATGCTATGAATTTAGCAAGTAACTTTTTTTTTTTTTGAGATGGAGTTTCAACTCTGTTATCCAGGCTGGAGTGCAGTGGCTCACTGCAACCTCCACCTCCCGAGTTCAGGTGATTCTCCTGCCTCGGCTTTGTGAGTAGTAGCTGGGACTACAGGCGCACGTCACCACACTGGCTAATTTTTGTATTTCTTAGTAGAGATGGGGTTTCACCATATTGGACAGGCTGGTCTTGAACTCCTGACCTCGTGATCTGCCTGCCTCAGCCTCCCAAAGTACTGGGATTACGGGTGTGAGCCACCACGCCCAGCCAACTTTTTCATCCAGCCAACTTTTTCATCCTTCAAAACTGAAACTCATTGAAGACTATCCCCCAAGCCTCTGGCAATTACTGATCTAATTTCTGTCTCAGTGTGAGAAGGGAACATTAAAATTTTAAGGAAATATAGATATTTAAACTCAAATTTGAACTGCCCTCAGTTTAGAGAAATTATGGATTTTGAAGGATGAAATGACAGAGAAGATGAAGTCACAGTTTGGGAGGAGAATCACAGATTTTTATTCCAAGTGAAATATGTACTTGAAGTTTTGGTTGTTGCTTTTGGAAAGCAAATCTTGTAAGCTTAAGCGTAGTACTTTGAAGAGTGTGTGATTGTGACAAAAGGGATGTATAACACACAGCATATCCAAAAATTTAGGAGACATATTTGAATCCTAGAACTATCCTTAATTTTCTGTTAATTGGCCAGATTCTAGATAACCTGGTGTATGGGAGGGACCTGGTGGGAAGTAATTGATTCGTGGGTGCTGTTTTCCCCCATACTGTTCTCATGATGGTGAGTTCTCATGAGATCCGATGCTTTTATGAGGGGTTTCTTGCTTGACACTCATTCTCTTGCCAGCTGCCATGTAAGACATGCCTTTGCTCCTCCTTCACCTTCTGCCATGACTGTGAGGCCACCCCAGCCATGTGGAACAGCAAGTCCATTAAACCTCTTTTTCTTTATAAATTACCCAGTCTCAAGTGTGTCTTTATTAGCAAGCGTGAAAATGAACTGATACACCTGGCTCTGTGAAAGTATGTTTTGTTCTCTTCCCCGACATGCAGAAATTCGTGTTTCAGGCCTCCATCAGTGATATACATGTTAAGTTCTTCAAAATAATAAAAATCTGTGAAAGAGATGCATTAAAACACGTAGTAAGTCAGAATTAATTAGAGGATATAGGGTCTATAACTGTTGATACGGCATTGAAAAAACTGTTAATTGTATTTTTTACTGTGTATTCTTTGCAATGAAATTCTCTGCTTGGAAAAATGTAGAAAAGACACACAAAAAAAACCAAAGTAAGATTAAAATCGTTTTCTAAGGGTTCTTGGAAAACACAATGTATTTTTGGATTATAATCGCCATGTTTCAGCTGGTTTGTGGTTACAAATTTTTGCCCCCAAGCAAGTGTCTTTGTAGCTTTGGACTATAATCTTCATGTTTGAGCTAGTTTGTAGTTACAGATTTTTGCTTCTGATTTTTTTTGTGTGTTTATTTTTTATTCCTTTTATCTATTACTTTCCAGAGTTTCTACTTTCACTTTGTTTTTGCTTCTGTGTCTTTCTTCCTTTTGTGCTGGCTTAGGAATAGATTTAAAAATATGTTTTCAATGCTTTATTCATTATTTTGGCTGTTGTACTTAGGACTATTGTTTAGAATATCTAGCCTGGCAAGGAGTGGAAATTTTCGTGTGTGTGTGCGTGTGTGTGTGTGTGTGTGTGTGTGTGTGTGTGTGTATTCAGATCTTAGAATGTATTAACCTAGATTCCTTTAGACCTATCCCTTTGCCTTATTTTGTTTTTCAGTTCTTATAACTTATATTACATTTTATAAAGCCTAGCGAGACATTTAAATACTTTTAAAGTGATTATTATATTTTTAAAGAATACATGTGTATTTGTTTTATAGCTACTTGAAGGAAATTTTGCCAAAGAAGTGAGCCATGAAATGGATGGACTTATTTTTCAGCCTACTGGAGTAAGTTCATTTGTCTGTGTGTGTGTGTGCATTTGTCTGTGTGTTTGTGTGTGTGTGTGTGTACACAGATATACATATATATACACATAAACATATATGCCTCAGACTTATTTACTTAGAATTGATTACTGCTGTGATTGCTACTTTTCCTTAAAATAAATTGCTCATTATGAAAGATTTTATTTATATCTAAATACATGTAATACTAAGATAAGCACCTGTGTTTCACTCAGCTTACAAAATAAGCATTTTTGGTCATTACATGTCAAAGAAACCAGTCTTTTAATATAACTAGTTATTAAAAAATAATTCTCTACCAATAACATTATATAAATGTTTATTTCCTTTTGTAACTTGGTATACTTTATGTATTAATCTCTCTAAAACTTCATTTTGCTATAGTTTACTGTAGAGTAAAATTCAAACAGTTGTCACTACTTGACAAAAAATACAACTTTTGAATATCTTTCCCATATTAACTTTTTGAAATGCACTGAAGAACTTTTACCAACTTAATGGTTGAATCATATATTTGAAGTAAGTTGTATTTTACTCTATAGCAGGTTTTTTCAACCTCAACCACTGATGTGTTGGGCCAAATAATTCTTTGCTGTGGGAGCTGTCTTGTGCATGGTAGGATGTTTAGCAGCATCTGTGGTCTCTACTCACTAGATGCCAGGAGTATAGATGCCAGGAGCACCCCTTTTACCATTTGTGACAAGCAAAAATATAGTCTGACATTGCCCAGTTTCCTCAGAGAACATAATTGCCCCTACTTGATAACCCATGTTCTGTAGGGCAGTGATTTTCAAAATGTGGCCTGTAGAGGAGGATTAGCACCATCCAGGAAGTTTCACAGATGCAAGTCAGCCCCACACCTGTTAAGTAGAAACTCTGGGGATAGAGTTTAGCAGTTTGTGGGTTTTTTGTTTTTTTTTTGAGACGGTGTCTCGCATTCTCGCCCAGGCTGGAGTGCAGTGGCGCCATCTCAGCTCACTGCAAGCTCCACCTCCAGGGTTCACACCATTCTCCTGCCTCAGCCTCCTGAGTAGCTGGGACTACAGGCACCAGCCACCATGCCCGGCTAATTTTTTATATTTTTAGTAGAGATGGAGTTTCACCGTGTTAGCCAGGATGATCTCGATCTCCTGACCTTGTGATCCGCCCACCTCGGCCTCCCAAAGTGCTGGGATGACAGGCGTGAGCCACCACACCTGGCAGCAGTTTGTGTTTTGACAGGTTCCCCAAGTGATTCTAATGCATGTTCAAGTATGAGAGTTACTTACTCTATAGGAAAGAGTTTATTTCTTGTGCAGCCACCTCATCATGTGGTGCTTTTTTTCTTCACCAACTCTTCTTTTAGTAATTAGAGTATAAGCTAGTTGAGAATTTATATATGGAGACATCAGACTGGGTGCCTGGGGTAAAAGAAAGGGAACAAATAATTTGAACACAGTTAAATACTGTACAGGTTGAATATCTCTAATCCGAAGACTGATATGCTATAACATTTATAACGTTTTGAGCACCAGCATGATGCTCAAAGAAATGCTCGTTGGAGCATTTTGGATTTTTGGATTAGGGATGCTCAACTGGTAAGTATATATAATACAGATATTCCCAAATCTGAAAAAAATCAGAATCCAAACCACTTCTGGTCCCAAGCATGTCAGAGAAGGAATATTCAACCTATGCATGTAAAGCATTATATATGCTTTACATATATAATAAATCTCTGCTAAAATGCAAATTTGGAGACAATGTGATATGATTGGCATCTGTCTGTCTTCTAGCCCCCCCTTGCCAAACAGAAAACAGAAAAATCTTATCTTCTGTGTTTGAGGGAGGAGGAGATGGAGGAGCACTAGAGGTTAAGGATGGAAATGGAAGAAAATACTATTTTAGCAAAAATAAAGTTGAATCTTTTAGTTCTAACACATTCCAGTCTCCCTAGATGGAAAGAAGCAACGTCTAAATATAACAATGAATTCAGAAAATTTCATTGTGTGAAACTCATGGTTCAGATATGTGCATATATGGCATATATAGGAAAAATGGCCTGACAAATAAGTGAGTCTCTTTCTTGGATGTCTAGTATAGGCAGTTGATTTGTCAGTCTGTTCCCTTTCTAGTAACCATACTTTTTTTTTTTTTTGAGATGAAGTTTTGCTCTTGTTGCCCAAGCTGAAGTGCAATGGCACAATCTTGGCTCACTGCAACCTCCGCCTTCTGGGCTCAAGGGTTTCTCCTGCCTCAGCCTCCTGAGTAGCTGGGATTGCAGGCACGCATCACCATGCCGAGCTAATTTTTTGTATAGTATGAATGGTGTTTCACCACGTTAGCCAGGCTGGTCTTGAACTCCTGATCTCAGGTGATCCCCCCACCTTGGCCTACCAAAATGCTGGGATTACAGGTGTGAGCCACCGTGTCCGGCTGTAACCACACTTTTTATTACAATGACTTTGTAATTGATATCTGGTATTAAGTCAAGTCTTCCTGTTTGCCAGCATTACCTTAAATATTTGTAGACAATTGGTTTAACATGAAAGTTTCAGAATCAATTTGTCATGTTACCCAGAAATTTTTGCTAGGAGTTTAATTGGAACGTCTTTGAATTTAGACTAATGCGGAGAAAACTGATGTGTTTGCAGTGCTAAATCACTTTCTCAGTGAATGCTGTGGCTTTTTTTCAGGTCTTTTTCTGTTCTGTAATTGAGTTTAAGTTTTTTATTATTGTTATGGTAACTTCTAAATATTTGTCATTTTCTGCTTTTGTAGTAAATCATGTCTGTTTTTTTTTAATGCTACTTCTAGTATACCACCTAGATTTTTTATTTTATTGATTCAACAATCCTGTTGAATTCTGTTAGTTTTCATCATTGTCTAATTTTACACATTGACCAGGACCTCTAGTACTGAATTAAGTATTAGTTCTAGTTAGATGAGGGAGAAGACATTTATACCTTCCTCTCAACCTCAAAGGGAATGTAACTAAATTTTCTCCATTAAGTATGTTTGTGGTAGAGTTCTGTTAGATATCCCTTACTGTGTTAAGAAATTTCTGATTCTGTTCTTTCAATAATTCTAAAATCATAAATAGGTTTTGGGCTTTAACACCTTTTAAGGCATTAATTTTAAGGCAGTAATGCCTCTTCGGTATCTATTAAGATTATCATGTCATTTTCTTTTTTACACCATTTATGTGGTAAATTACACTGATTTTTCTTATGTTGACCCATCCTTGCATTCCTGGGATAAATGCTACTTGATCATGATATATGTAATTTTTTAAGCACACCTTTGGATCTAGGTATAATTGCTTCTTGAGGATTTCTGCCACCTTTTTTCTTACAGTTCATTTTCTCTCTCTCTCTCTCTCTTTTTGGAGACAGGGTCTCACTTTGTCACCGAGGCTGGTGTGCAGTGGCACAAACATGGCTTACTGCAGCCTTGACCTCCTGGGCTCAAGCAGTCCTCTCACCTGAGGTTCCCAAGTAGCTGGGACTATAGGCGCGCACGACCACGCCTTGCTGATTTGTGTATTTTTCGTAGATACGGGATTTTGCCTTGTTGCCGAGGCTGGTCTAAAGCTCCTGAGCTCAAGCAATCCGCCTGCCTCAGCCTCCCAAGTGCTGGGATTACAGGTATGAGCCACTGTACCCAGCCTATTTTTCTGTTTTTTGTATATTCAAAATAATGAAGGTAATATTTTTTATTGTTGAAAAAATTATGTAAGTTGCACATAATCCGTGGTAATACCTATCCATGATTTTAAAATATCAATTGTATGAGTGATTTGTACTGAAAAATAGAACAGTCTCTTACCTTTTTCTGCACCCTAAGTAATACTCCTAGGAGGTAATTATTTTCTTCTTTTTGTTTTGCTTTTACTTCTACAGTTCCACACAATGTATACTGTTCTTTTTTAGTTTTGTATTTTATACATGATCTGCTTACTTTGTACTATGGAAGAATAGGATTGAGCCCTCTAATTCCACTAACCCCCTCCACTCCCCTTTCTCCTTCCGTCATCCTATTGTAATTATATCACATGTTTGGTCAAATTAATATTCAGTTTTTATATCTTTATGGTGACATAAATATTATTCCTATCTAAGTCAAATAGTATACAATTATATTTTCTTTTTAGAAAAGTCTTGTCACCTAGCATTAGGAATATTTTTGGTATTATAATTATTATTTATTTCTTTAAACTCTCCAAAAGAACTATTTGATTTTTTTCAATGCAATCAAATATATAAGGTCCATTTTTCATTTGAAGGCATTCTTTCTGAAGCCTTCCATTCTTTAGTCCTGCTGCATAGCCTTTTCTTCTTAGAGTTTCTTTTCGCTATTTCATCCAGGAAATCCCTTTTACCTTTCTTCTCTGATAGATTTCCCTACTTTTTCGACTTTATCTTTTCTGCTTCTTTGATTTGAGTGATCTTGAAAACGTAATGCTGTACAAACTGGTCGTTATACTTACGAAGCTTTTGTTTCAGCTGTAAACTGAACATGTTATTCTGAGTGGTCTGTAATCTGTTCTACAATTTTATGGCTCTGGCTTAGCCCCAAATTGTTTATTGTGTTTGTGTAGTTCTGTGCAACTTGGTATAATCTTGATTATCTCGTAATAAATCAAGCCTCACTGTTTGCCAGGACGTTCTTAAATATTTGCAGACATTTTGTTTAACATGTAAGTTTCAGAATCTGTATTTCTTGTTACCCAGCAATTTTTTTTAGAAGTTTAAGTGGAATGGCTTTGAATTTAGATTAAGTTGGAGAAAATTAATGTGTTTGCAATGTTAAATCATCTTCTCATATATGCTAGAGAGTTAGGGAAAAAGTACAATAAACTGTAGCTCAGGACTACTTGTCTAAATGTCAGAAATTTCCAGAAGTTTTAGATCTACTCTTAGTTTACATATTCAGTTTTATGTTTTTAAAAACTTTACCTCATAAGTTATAACTGATAACAATATTAGACAATAGAACTAGAAAGAAGAGAGTAATTTTACTCAAATTCTCTATTTGTAGTAAGCCTCCTAAGACACTGGCTTTCTTGGCCTCTTCCACCTTTTGGATGGCTGTCTTTATACTTGTCTTCTAAGGTGGTTCTATCCCCCTTTTTTTCTCTTCATAGAGAAAAGTGTATGGCTATAGGTGTTTTGGTTAAATCACCTTTAACCCATGCCTTTTATTTTGCTCCTAGTACTCTATTTCTTCATTTATATTATACATTTCCGCTAGGGACAACCAGTCTTCAAACAGTCACTGAAGTCTGTTAAGTGGCTCATCACTTTGTCTTTTTGGGTTATCCTTGCTATTTATTCCTTATTTTAAAAAGATCATGTCAGATTTGGCTCAAATTGCTTTGTATTCAACCTATTTCAGTAGCTTCTTCACTGCTCTTTGTATCTGTATTATCTTTCCAGTCTACCCCTGTTTTTTGACCTAGTAAAATTATATCCTGGAAGAAAGCCTAATATGGGGAGACTGATACTGGCTGATAGAAATATAACATGTAACACAAATATCATCCACATATATACTTTAAATGTTTCTAGTCGCCACATTAAGAGAAAAAGAAAGTGGTGAAATTAATTTTAATAATATATTTTAGTTAAACCACTATATCAAAAGTATTATTTCAACATTTACACAATATAAAAACAATTATTATTTTTGTACTAAGTATTTGAAATCCATTGGGAAGTTTACACTTGCAGCACATCTTGGACTTGCCACTGTTCAAGTGCTCAGTGGCCATGTGTGTAGTAGACAGTGCAGGTATAGATATATTGATTTATTGTTTCCCATTTCTTGTATGTGCTCATGGCATTTGTACGTGATTCATTTGTGATCCTCAGTTGAATTGTAATTCTCTGTGTAATGATAGATTTTATACCCTAAAATACTACCATTAGACTAACAGTGTGGCTTAAAAACACCTCTTTTCAACACTATCATCATAGAGGGCTGAAGACAGTAAATGCACAAAAAAGGTAGTTACTAGGTTTCTTTCATATTATCTTAGTCATGAATATTTAATCTTAAACCTCTTTAAACAAAATTGATACATACGTATATGCATTAAATATTCCTCTATCATCACTTTTAGAACAGCTTGATCAGAAGTGACACACCTTTGTCTGGAATTAGATCTTTCGTTCCATGATAGTCTAGGTCCTGATCGTCAACCTTTACCTTCTGCTTCTCTGACGTGGAGATTTTTCAGTTCTCTGGTAGCAGCTGATCTCATTCTGAGGCCACCAGTCCAAGAGAGATGAGATCTTAGATTCCTATGCACACACTGTGTCTTCATTGCTCTCCATTCCATAGGATTTGTGGGCGATTGGTTTGCTTTCATGAAGCTGAAAGCAGTATCTTTTTCTCTTTCCTCTTGGAAAATTGTTACTAATTGTCAAATTGCTTCAGAACTAAAACTGATTGCTTGAATCATCCAGAATATAATTTTACTAGGTCATAAAGAGAATCAAAAATGATTCTCTTTAAAGATGCCTTACTGTTTCTAGCTACCCCTCACAAGCTATCTTTTGGTTATTTTTTTGCCTCAAAAAATCTATGGACTGTGGTTATATTTTTGCCTCACAAAATAATCTGAGGTTATTAGTCCTTTCCTTCCTTATTTCTTTTTAAACCTCCATTGTCTAGGATAGCGTTTAGCCCAGTATATCTTAGAAACTGTTAAAGGAATGAAAATGCATCTTTGTGTTTTCCCCAGTCTTTCAGATTTGACTAGTTTTATATGTTACCAATGTAGGTAAACACCTTGTAAATTTGTAGCTATTTTATCTTCCTTGCTGCATGGGAGCAAGAAACTTATCAGTGGCTTTCTTTAAATTTCCACTTTTCTTTGCAGAGTCCAGAATCCAAACACCATTCTTCCCTAAAACAATAACATGAGCTTTGTCCTCTGCATGTTCTCTTCAGAGACTTCCCAGTGGGTTAGGAGTGGTCTCTGGTTAAACAAACAAACAAACAGACAGACACCACTGAATTGATTCTCCAGTTTTTCATCTGTAAAATGTAGAGGCTGTAAGAGCTTAGCTTTGAAATTCTGTTATGGTCATATGATGATCAATGCAAATGATATAAATCAGTACTTAAAAATTCCTTCTTTCTGCCAATACCTGGTGAAAATCTACTAAGTAATGAATTTTTAATAAAAGAATAAACTCTTTTATTTTAGTTTCCAAAAAATGATTTGTCTTTTAAATGGCAAGTGAGACAATTAAAATAAACTAGACTTCTTAATGACTATTACGTGACTGTATTCCTATTAATTTTTTTCTCCTGCCATCATTTCTTTTTTTGGTGGGTGAGACAGAGTCCTTCTCTGTCACCCAGGCTGGAATGCAGTGGCGCAATCTTGGCTTACTGCAACCCCTGGTTCCCAGGTTCAAGCGATTCTTTAGCAGAGACGGCATTTTACCATGTTGGCCAAGCTAGTGTCGAACTCCTGGCCTCAAGCGATTCGCCCACCTTGGCCTCCCAAAGTGCTGGGATTACAGGCATGAGCCACCATGCCTGGCCATCCTGCCATCATTTCAATAGACTTTTCACTTTTTTATCTTTTATCTCCTACGTTGTTAAGATTATGAAATATATGGAATGTCTCTGAAAGGGTCACATTTTGTTCATCAGTGGATGTTGTCAACTTCTTCTAAAATATTAATTTATTTTATTAAAACAGATTTATTTTATTTATAACAGATTCTAGATTAGTTTACATTTATAACTTATTTCAGAAAACATGTTTCACAACTACCTATTTTGGTAACAGTTTAATTGATGGCATAGCACTATGCTAATTATACTAGTTATAAGTATCTAGTTCATTTTCATTTTCCATGAAGTTTTAATGATTTCAGTCTTTGTTTTTTAATGTTTTATTTCTGATTATAATTTCTCATGATAATTTTCTATCTAGTTTTTTTATTTCTTAAAAGCACATGTTACCAACTTTAAATCTCTTAGTTTTTATCACTAATATATACCTTTCATCATATTTTTGGTGTGCTCTTTAATTGGATGGTTAATTGCTAACACGGCATCTGGCTGTAAGCAGGATGTATTAGATAATCACATGTCTACCCATACTAGTTAATTCAGTGGTTATTTTACATTCCTACTATATTTTTGGTAAATATTCTAAAGGGTATTCTAAGTATAAATATATATTAACTATGCCATCCAGAATAGGCTCCAGTTTCGCATAAATCCATTCAGGGTAGCAGGAGGCAATTTGCTCCCTCAAATGCAAAATTTCATTATATTGAATTGTGTAGCCTTTGTTATTTTTTCCTAATTTTGGTTTTGTAAGTTCAACCTCAGAGTCTCCTGCAAAAGCTGATTTTTTGCTATTTTTAGTTCATCCTCAGTTTAGGCCACCATCACAAGATTGGTTTTATGTGTTCCACTTTCAGACTTTTGATTTGTCAAAGCCCCAGATTAAACCTGTACTTAGCTCTTATGCAGAGATTTATGACTTTTCTACCTCTTTAAAAAAATGGAAATATGTTTCTATTAAAGTTGAATGACATCAGACACTATATGATATTCTGCTAAAGACTTTAAGACACATTTTTCTAATAATTCTTACTCATAAATTCTCCTTGTGACTTTAAAAGAAAGAATACTTAAGATTTTTCTCACTTCTTTTATGCTTATACATTGTCATCAATTTCCTTTTCACCAGGTGAAATAGCCTTTTTTTTAATCGTTGTTTGTATATTCAAAGGAAACACCTAAATTTTCCTTTTCACCTGCTCTAAGTCTTATTTGTAAGGAAGTAAGAAGAGAGTTGACTATAGACAGGTATGGCTTCTAGTGGTGAGAGGAGACATGATTTTAGGTGGTCCAGGGACAGGGCATCAGATGACATTGCATCATACAATGAGAAATGTAGTCCCATTCTTGTTTTTATTCAGTCTTTCAGATTATAAGGAGAAAGTCTATTTCTAGTTTTTAATATCTAAGACTTGCTGATCTTTCCTTTTCAACAGAGTGTGGACCCACTTTTAGACTATTCAATAGGCAACATATCTACTAGAATTTAGTTTCATTGATTAATTTCTATCTTTTCTAATTTTAGGACTACTGGTTATTCAGGGTAAGCAATACCGTTTTCTAGTATACTATAAATGGTAAACCATTTGTTATAAAGTTTCCATTTAAAATATTTATTTTTTAGATTTTAGAGTGAACTAATTTAAAGAAAAATATAATAATAGTAGTGGTATTTTGATGTAACAGAAATCCTAAGGGTGGTAAATGCGAAGTTGAAATTTAGAAAACATGATGATACTAGCTAGTTACTATATTAGTTTCCTATGGCTACTTTGACATATTACCACAAACTTGATGGCTTAAAACAACATGCGTTTATTCCCTTACAGATCTGGAGGTCCCAGCACTTTGGGAGGCCGAGGTGGGTGGATCACTTGAGCCCAGGAGTTTGATAAAAGCCTGGGCAACATAGTGAGACCCCATTTCTGTAAAGAATGAAAAAAATTAGCCAGGCATGGTGGCACACACCTGTAGTATTTGGGAGGCTGAGGTAGGAGGATCGCTTGAGCCTGGGAGGTCAAGACTGTAGTGAACTATGATGGTGGCACTGCACTCAGGCCTCGGTGACAATTGTTCTAAAAAAAAATTGAAAAAAAAAAAAAAAGAGTACTTGTGATTGCATTTAGGGTTCATCTGGGTAATTCAGAATAATCTCCCCTGCCCTTGAGTAGCCTTAATTTAATCATGCCACCAAAGTCTCTTTTGCCTTATAATGTAACACATTCCTGATTAGGTGGCCATTTTTCAGCCCACCAAAGTTACAGCTTAATAACACGTTTCTGACGGATAGCTGTAGACCTTAATACCCAGTGTAATTTCTGATTCTGTCTTTATAAATAGATTTGTAAATTACCTTTCTTCCTTAAACTTCCTATTAAGAGCAAGTTCTAAATGAGAAATTTAGGACCCTTAATCAAGCCAAGAACTTTTTAAGTAAAATTTGCCAACATTTCAAAATTTTCTCTTGGGGAAGTCTGAAACTTTTGATGAACTCAGCTTTAATAATTAAGTGCAGGGCAAGTAATGCATTGTTAAGACAAAAGTAATATAGTATATTAGAGGTAATCTGCATTTTAAAAATAATGTTAAAATGTGTATAAATTTTTCTTTTATTTTTAAATTGGAGGATATACAAATTTTATAACGTGTAGTTATTTTCCCTGAAATTCTTTCACCAGTCTCGAGGTCAATCCTTCAGTCTCTTGCCTGTTGTTACTATTCGTGGAGTAGAGAAGGTAAAGGGGCTAGGGTCCACTCTTGGGTAAACTTTCACTTAACCTTGCAGTTTCAGTTTTTCTCTTCTGTTTTGAATCTTCTCCACTGTAGCTCTGTCCTTCAGCTTTTTCACAGAATAAACATATCTCCTGCCTTTTGCCCACAGTAGAGGAGAGAAAGAAGCTAGAGGTTTAGTGGTCCTTCTATATATAGACTTTCCCTGGTCTCCTTGTTTTATGTCCTATGGCTTACCTTTATCCCCTGGCGGCTGTGTAGGTTACCTGTTACTTATGTGACTCAATCCTTTCTGGGGACTGCACCATGCAGCAGGAATGACTTGCATTGACATCCTTCTTTGCATGTACTTAGTATTTGGTTTTCTTTGCTCTATGCTCTGTTAACTTCTGTACTTTCTCTTTCAAAATTACATTGCTATGGGTTTTTTTTTCCTGCTATTGTTGGTCTCCTATTTTTGTTTTCCCTTTCTGTTGATACTTCTTTTTTCTGTAACTCTCACCTTTAGTGAGGTTTTATATCAAAGCGGGCATAAATACATGTTTAGTCTACCATTTATCATAAAATCTTTGAAACTTCTTACAGTGTGGTGTTGCATCTGTTGGTTCCTATTAGCCAACAATTCAAGTAAATCAAGAAAGGGATAGCTGAGTGATCAGCCTAGTGATCTGAAAGGGTGAGTGTATATAAAGTGGAGAACAAGTCCTGATGAAGCACAGGCAAAGCCTGTTATCCATCCTCTGGTACCACAGAAATATTCCAAAGGCAAATGAATGGCAATGGATGATGAGGATTACTAGTGCATCTACTTGTGAAAAAACTCCTTGGTCTAACTGTGTTTGGTGCTAGTTACTTAAAACTTAGCAAGAAGTTTATTTTACTGTTACATTCATTATAATGAGTGAATTGAGGTTGAATAAAGGGTAGAAGATGTTAGTACTGTTGAAAAAAGAAGATACGTCTATAGGTATCTATAGATATCTACATATTTGAGACAGAGTCTTGCTTTGTCGCCCAGGCTGGAGTGCAGTGGCGCGATCTCGGCTCACTGCAATCTCCGTCTGCCGGGTTCAAGCAGTTCTCCTGCCTCAGTCTCCCGAGTAGCTGGGACTACAGGCTTGTCCCACCACGCCTGGCTTATTTATTTATTTATGAGATGGAGTCTTGCTCTGTCACCCAGACTGTAGTGCAGTGGCGCAATCTCAGCTCACTGCAACCTCCGCCTCCCGGGTTCAAGTGATTCTCCTGCCTCAGTCTCCTGAGTAACTGGGACTACAGGCATACCCCACCATGCCCAGCTAATTTTTGTATTTTTAGTAGATACGGGATTTCACCATGTTGGCCGGGATGGTCTCCATCTCCTGACCTCGTTATCCACTGGCCTTGGCCTCCCAAAATGCTGGGATTACAGGCGTGAGTGTAATTAACACACTCGGCCTAATTTTTTGTATTTTTAATAGCGACGGGGTTTCACCATGTTGGCCAGGCTGGTCTCAAACTCCTGGCCTCAGGTGATCCACCCACCTTGGCTTCCCAAAGTGCTGGAATTGCAGGTGTGAGCCACCATGCCCAGCCAAAAAAGAAGATATTTTGAATCCTAGCAAATTATTGAAGAATAGTGATACAAAAATACTATATTAAGATGATGATTCTATTGAGAACGAACTCCCAAAAACCAGCTTAGGAGAAAGTTTTATTGTTTAGCTCTTGATTTAATATTCTACTTTCAGAGACGTAACCATGTAACACATTCATAATTGGACATTTTTACTTACTACTTTTTTTTTTTACTTTTGTTTACTTATTACTTTTATAAGAAGGAAAAGTTAATCTGTGGTTTAATCAAGGAAATAAAGCTTAGAATATTTGTGTTTATAAAGAAGTACCCTAATACCTTATTTTGACTAAGACACAGAGCAGTCATTAATCGTCATGAAAGCCTGGATTCAGACAAAGTGGATTACATTACATTTACGGAATTATAGAACAGCAGAGGTTATCTAGTTCACTCACTGGTTTCAAAACGATGAACTCCAGTGTTCTAGATTTCTGTGAAGTGCCTCAGGTGACTGCATAGGTTACTAGGTCAGCATTCTGCTTCCATTGCAGTGCTGCTGATTTACTAATACTACTTTTATATATTGTACTTGTAGATAAGATTATGTTTTTAAAAGGGCTTTATCTGCTAAGTAAATGATGTTTGAATCAACTGCTTTTTTGAAAGGTTGCCATCATCTCCTTTCGTTGAAAAATCAAGATACATTTTCACCCTTTTTTACTGGATCAGTTAGTGTTAGTCTATATTCTGTTCACTCTTTCTTGAAATACTTTCTTTTATGGCTTCTGTGACACCACATGCTCCTGATTCCTCCTAGTCTTTTGCCATCCTTTGCGGTCCCTTTCGAGCTCTTCGTCTTCTACCAGCCGTTGAAGTTTGGTGTTTTCTCGGGACTCAGCACAACAGATTTCATTCTTTCTCATGCCCTGCTCTTTTTCTAGTAATCTCATCCATACCTGTGACTTAGTTCTTTTTTATCACATGTTACTCAGACTTCAGATTTCTATGTAAGCCCCAAAGTTGGTTATCTTATTGCCCACTCTGATGCTGCCTTTTGAATTTCTCAAAAACATCAGAAACACAATACAGACAGTTCCCAACTTATGATGGTTTGACTGACTATTTTTCTGGGGACAGTAATGCCATTGTAAGTTGAGAAGCATCTGCATATCAAAGACAAACTCTATCTCTATTCCTGAAATGATCAAGTAAGCAGACATACAGACTGGTTCTTTTCCAGCATTTCCACCTCATTTACTAAATGCAGTTACTTAAATCAGAAATCTAGCTGTTATCTTTGGCACCATCCCCTCCTTCCTCTCCAAGTCTTTCTTTATCTTTTAAGTATCTCTTAAATTATTCCCTTTTTTCTCCATTGTCACTGCTACTACTATAATCCAGTTTGTCCTTCATTGCCTCTTGCTGGAATCACTACAGTGGCATCCTAACCAGTCTTACAACATCCATTCTTGCCTTCTCTTCATTCCTTTTTTTTTTGAAATGGAGTTTCACTCTTGTTGCCTGGGCTGGAGTGCAGTGATGTGATCTGGGCTCACTGCAACCTCCGCCTCCTGGGTTCAAGCAATTATCCTGCCTCAGCCTCCTGAGTAGCTGGGACTGCAGGCCCATACCACTACACTCAGCTAATTTTTATATTTTTAGTAGAGACGGGGTTTCACCATGTTGGCCAGGATGGTCTCAATCTCTTGACCTTGTGATCCGCCCGCCTTGGCCTCCCAAAGTGCTGGGATTACAGGCATGAGCCGCCAAGCCTGGCCCAATCTTTTTTTCTTTCCATATCCAGAGTGATCTTCCTTCATCACTAGTGCTTTCTCCTGGTTCTCAGGTTAAAGACCAAAATTGAATTTGGAGCCAGTTTACTTTTTTCTTTATTATATTTTGCCTTTTGGTTTCCCTGTGTGTTTTGCTGTTGATTCAAAAATAACGTTAATGTTTTTTTATTTAAAGGTAGCTTAATTATATTATTCGCAAACAGTGATATAAACAATAATATAAACAGTCAGTCAGTTTGGGATGCTATAACAAAATACCATAAACTGAGTGGCTTACAAACAACAGAATTTTGTTTCTCACAGTACTAGAAGCTGGGAAGTCCAAGATCAAGGTGTTGGCAGATTCAGTGTGTGGTGAAGGCCTGCTTCTTGGCTCATGTTGTGTCCCACACAGCAGAAGGGGCAAGGGAGCTTTCCTGGGTCTCTTTTCTAAGGGTAGGAGTCTCATTCATGAAGGCAGAGTCCTCTTGACTTAATCGCCTCCCAAAGGCCCTATCTCCTAATACCATCACATTAGGGGAGTTAGGATTTAAACATAGGAGTTTTGGAAGGGGCACAAACATCAGTCTGTAGCACAGTGTTTAAAAAAAATTTGAAATGTAACTTATACTTGACAAAAATACTTAAATATTTGAGAAAAATTTTGGTATTTTCTTCAAAAGAAAAAAATTATCTGTTTATTTTCAATATGAATCTATTTTCTTTCTAAGGTTTAAGATTCAAGTTTCATCAAACAGAAATGATCATTTTTAAAAAGAACCACTATCAAATTGAATTTTCCATCTCATTATCAGCTTCTATAATAAACTATGTTTTATTAGACTCCTATCTATATGGTTTTCAGTTCTGCGATTACATTTCCATTTTGAATTGCTAATTTTTGGCTATTCATCATGTAAAAATGAATATTTTAACATGATTTGATATTTTAATATGCAGGTATTAGATCTTTTACATGATAGCTATTAGATTGTTTAATTTACAAAGTTGGTAGTAAAATTAAATCTTATTTGTTTACTAACTTTTATAAGTAGATTTTAGTGCATATTTATGCACTACATAAGTAGATTTATGTAGCATATTAAATTTTACATGTGGAAATAACATTAATTTTAACCTTTTGAAAATCAGCTTTGATTTTACTTTTATCATCTGGAGAAACTGTGTTTCTAGACAAGAATTGTATGCCATTAATAATCTATCACTATGAAATAAAACAGAATAGTAGATTGTATAATTTAAGTAAGAATAAAATCTTGAAAGTATTTTTGTTTTATATTTAGAAAAATGGCTTTTCTTGTTGTACCTACTAACTCTACTATGGTTAGTAAAACATAACTGTTTCTGTTGAGTCTAGAGTTATTTACTTTCAAACAGTAAAGATATAATTGTTTTTTAATGTTTTCATCACTATTTTGATTTTCCTGTAAGGTGGGTCAGCTTGATTTTATGTATCTGGTATTCATCAGTTTGCATAGAAATTTAGAGTCAGCTTTGATTTTAATATTGCATTCTTTTGAAATATTAATATTTTTATTAAATCTTTACTACTGCCAGGTATTTGAATATTATGGATAGATTGTAAAATGAAAATTGGAATTAGCCTAATGCCTTGTCTTGAAGTACATGACGAATTAGAATGGTTTTCCTCTGTAGCAAGGATGTTACCATGGTGAGAGCTTCTGTTTCCATGACATTTGCTTGCATATTTTGATAGGTCTTCAATTGAAGAAGGGCTCTGTTTTCTGGCAGGCTGCAAAAGTGTCATTCTATCTTTTCTCAAAATGTGTTATTTTTATTGAAAAATATAATTTTCCAGGGAATTGTAATAGCAAAGTGCCAAGAAAGAAAATGCACCTTATTTTAATTTTTTTTCCTTGTTCAACTTTTAGAGCACAGCAAAATATTCTTAGCTTGCTTTGTGTAAGGAAGAAAAGGAAAGCATCATTTTCAAGTTTTAAAATAAATATTTAGTTTTTTTGAATTTTGTTGGCAAAATAAACAGCTACAGATGCATAATTTGTAATCAGTCTCAGCTAGATATAGACATATCTGTACAACTAAAAGGAATTGCTAATGATGATATATTGGTAGCAGAGAAAGGGGAAATATATAAATAAGGACTTCACAAAATGAAAGAAGTGGTGAATTCCTAGAGGGTAAATATACAGAATACCAAATCAGTTCTCATATAAATGATACATATTAAACACTTAATGAATTAGGGATAGTTCTTTTATTAATAACTTATGTTTAAAGTTGAAACATTAATGGTAGATTTTAAAATTTGCATTTTACAGTGGTATAACTTTAATTTTAAACTAGATAATACAATCACGTGGTTCAGAAATTTTAACATGTATTTAAAAAATACATAGAAGAAAGTCTCCCTCTCATACTTCTTCCCTAGTTTCTTTATATATATAGAAGCAAGTACAAATGTGTGAATACATTCTTATTTTCATTCCACTTTTTCAAAAAGATAGCATATTATTTTACTTTTGTTTATATATTGTTTGCTTTTCAGAATTTGTCCAGGTATATTTTAATGTCTATTTTGTTTTGTTAGTGCTCTGATTTAGGCATCTAGGGAGATATACTGGAATCATAGCAAAAAGATAGGGGTTATTAATTGTTATCTCTTATCCCTTATGCTTATAGCAATTCCACATTTTAGAAGGAAATATGTAAAAGCACACATTTTGTCTATGTAGGGTACGAAAATTGATTTTCCTTTTGTTGTCAAAGTTCAGTGATAACTTGAGTGGCTCTTTCTTACTGATAGACCAATTCATTTTATAAGAGCTACAAACTGAAAGAGTCTCTAAATGTATTTATACATGCTATTTCTTCTGCCTGAAACTATTTTCTTTTTTATATTACTCCCATTTATCCTTGAACTATCAAGTTAGATGTGCTTCCTTGAGGAAGCCTGGTTGTCTAGCTGAGCTTGACTCTCCCCTGCCCCCACAGTATTCCCATTGGCCTCCATGCACTTAACATGTATGAATTTTTAGTTATTTTAAAACTACCATTTCTCTTACTAGATTGTAAGTACCATGAAGACAGAGATCATCTCTGTCTCATTCACAGTGATATTTTTAGTGCTTATAACAGTAGGGTGAATATTAAATACTGTGTTGTACATGTAGGCAATCTGAATGTCTTAGTTCCTTAGATTCACTGTACTTTCTCTTGTAGCTATGTAACTCATCCTTATTGCCTGTGTAATTCTCAGCTTAAATTTTACTTCCCCTGGGAAACTTCTCTTTATGTTTTTGACTGTGTTAACATTCCATTTTCTCTGCTATTATAGCACTCTGAACTTTATATTTCATTAAATTCTTCACAGTTTTTTGTAACTGCTTATTATTTGTCTGAAACCCCCATTATCTTTATCTTACTGGCCTTTAGCACAGATGTTGACACAGTCTTAGCAGTTGATCAATAGATATTGGTTTAAAAAAAAAGAATGAATTCATACTTTAGATCAGTGGTTCTCAACTGGCATGATTTTACTTCCCAAATAACATTTGACAGTATGTGGGGACATTTTTTATTATTTTGATTGGCCCATAGAGGCCAGGTATGCTGTTAAACCTCCTACATTGGCATGGAACAGCCCCCACAACAAAGAGTCTACTGGCCCAACGTCAGTAGTATTGCTATTAAACAACCCTGCATTAGACTCTGGATTTCTTTGCTTTCTCTGTATTTTCTTAGATTTATAGATTTATAAATTTATAGGGCTTTTGAATGTACTTGAACAGATATCTTAACCATTTTGTCTTTTTTCTTTAAATTCTATGTTTTGTGACAATTTTACTTTTTTGACACATAGAAATTATATATATTTAGGGCATACAGCTTGATGTTTTAATGTACATTGTGAAATAATCACCACATTCCACCTAGTTAACATCTAAGATTTCTGTCTACTTGCCATTTTTGTACCCTTTGACCAAAATCATCCCATTTCTAGTTCCCTCCGTTTCCGGGCAGCCACCATCCTAATCTCTGCTTCTATGAGTTTGACTAATTGGGATTCCATGTATAAGTGAGATCATGCAGTATTTCTCTTTCTGGCTTATTTTTGCTTAGTACAATGCTCTCCAGCTCCATCCACGTTACCACAAATGGCAGAAGTTACTTTTCTGGGGGTAAGGCTGAATAATATTACATTATATATACACCACATTTTCTTTAACCATTCATCCATTGCAGGACATTTAAGTTGCTTCCGTATCTTCACTATTGTGCATAAAGCTGCAGTCAATGGGAGAGAGCAGATATCTCTTCATGATCCTGTTTTCATTACTTCCAGATACATACTCAGAGGTGGGATTCCTGAATCATAGGGTGGTTCTGTCTTTAATTTTTTTGAGAACCTCAATACTGTTTTCACTAATGGGCTGCACCAATTTACATTCTCACCAACAGTATACAAGGGTTCACTTTTCTCCATATCCTTGACAACACTTGGAATTACTTGCCTTTTTGATAATAGACATCCTCGTAAATGTGAAGTGCTGTCTTATTGAGGTTTTGATTTGCATTTTCCTGCTGATTAGAAATGCTGAGATGCTTTTCAGTAGGCCTGTTGGCCAACCACTTTCTTGTTTTGAGAAGTGTCTATTCAGGGCCCTTACCCATTTTTAACAGGTTGTTTGTATTTTTAATATTGAGTTGTATGACTTCTTTATATATTGGATATTAACCCCATGGATGTATAGTTTGCAGATTTTTTTTCTCGTTTCATAGTTGACTTTTCACCTTGTTTGTTGTTTCTTTTGCTGTGCAGAAGGTTTTTAGTTTGATGTAGTCTCTCTTGTCTGTTTTTGCTTCTGTTGCCTGTGCTTTTGGTGTTATATCCAGAAAATACTTGCCAAAACCAATGTCAAGAATTTTTTTTTGTTTGTTTTCTTCTAGGAGTTTTACAGTTTCCATTTTTGTGTTTAAATGTTTAATCCATTTGAGTTGATTTTTGTGTACAGTGTGCATTTTTTTTTCTTTCCATCCACCCCATACAATGTGGTAGTTAGTATATATTTTGGAATCTGGAATAAAATACTTGGGTTCAAATATCTTTTCTACCAATTTCTTTATGACTCTGTTTTGTGATCCATGAGAAAAGGGTACCATGTTAGCTTGACCTACCTCATGGAGCTATTTTGAGAATAAAGTTATTTAAGAGAAGTCAAACCAGTAACTGGTGAAAAGCAAAAACCCAGTCGATGTTAGCCCTTAGAAGTTATTACTGCCTTTATTATTCTATGTAAAGGGCATAGGAGGGGATAAAACTAGAGAGGATGAATAAGGCTAGATAAGCGGGCAGAGGGGAGGTGGTCTTTGGTTGTTAGGTTGAGAAGCTTGTATCATTTTCAGTAAACCATCTAACCAGATGGATTCAGGATCAGTTGTATTTGATAGGGCCTGTTGATAATAGGGATAACAATTAGGTTGATCACAGTAGCCTGGGTGAAAAAGTAATAGAGAAAATTGGTGGAATATGGAACTGATAGAGACTGCATCAAAGATGATTAGAGAGTTTTGAACCTTTCTGGTTAGGAGCATTATGTTAATCAGAGATGGAAATCAGAATGGAGATGAACTTGTTTTTTGTTTAAGAATATGAATGATTCAGTTTTAGATTTAAAACTTTAGGCTGCCTTTAGGATATTAATGAATAAGCCAGTGCCTTACATACTTTTATTTGGGAGAAAGTTAGTATGAGAGATGAAGAATTGGGAGTAATTTTCATTGTAGGTATATTTGGAGTGTTAGAGGAGTGGATTCTTTATAATGTGTAATAGTGAAAAGGCAAATAATAGATTCTTGAAGAATGTGCGTTCGTAATTGATTCCATTGTTTTACTGTCTCTAGCAGCATTACTGTCTAGGATTTCTAAAGTTTTCTTTAAAAATAAATGCTGTAATAAAACTAATACTATAGTGAGGACAGGGATCTTTCTTAGCTTCAGATGTGATCTTTGTGAAGAAGGCATTGTGTCTCAGGTTTTACTGTAGAATCTGGTGATAACTACTCACATTTTACTAGTGGAAATAATAGAATAACATAAGCCTGCAAGGTGTTTTTGGATATCTTTGGTCTAGATATCCTGTTTTAGGCAAGCAAAATGCTATTATTACATTTTTACAAATGAGATAGATAAAGCCCACTTTGAACTTGCTTTAAATAATTACGTTAGTAGAGGCAAAGAGGGACTAAATATGTTGCTCCTTTGCCGTTACTACTGCTAGCTTCATTTGCATCAGGGTTTCTCAACCTTGGCACCATTGACATTTTGGGCTAGATAATTCTTTGTTGTGGGCAGCTGCCCTATGCTTTGTAGGATGTTTAGTAGCATATCTAGCCTTTAACCACTAGATGGCAGTAGCACTCCCTCCCCACCTCTTTTTCAACCAAAAATGTCTCCACGCATTGCCAAGTATCCCTTGGAGGCAAAATCTCCCCTAGTTGAGAACCAGAGCTTTACACCACAGGTATATATCACGTATACCTCCAGTTAGCTTCCTCTCCACCTTAGTTTTACAGACTTCTCTTTGGCATATGGCCATCTTCTACCTCTAAGCCAGGTTCTGTTTTCATCTGGTCAACACTTTTCTAGGCATCTTATTTTGCTGCCTGACGTTTACATGTATTATATTTTTGACTTTAAGATAGCAATGGATATCTTGGGTTATATTGGTAATTACATTTACACCTAATATATCCCCAGTTTTTTTTTTTTGACAGCTCACCTGATACAATCAGATTTATTTCTATAAACTAAGTATTGTATTTGTCAGTTAACTATAGCTCTGGTAATTATTTTAACCTAGATACATGCTAATAAATTGAATTATATTACTCTGACTATACACAGGAACATGTAGAATGAAAGGGTGTTTTTATATCCTTGTTTATAGTTCAGCAAGATTCTGTATTTCAAGTTTGATAAATCATAAATATTTATTTCTAAAAGGCTTATTCAGTTCCTGTATTTATAATATATTTGCTGTTGTTATTTTGGGAATCATGAAAAAAGGATTATTTGATAGTGATTTATATATATAATCTTTCATAAATATTGTTAGCTTGTTTCATAATCTCAGATATTTCATTTTCAATTAAGTATACCTGAGACAGATATTTTGTAGTAAGTTTTGAAATTCTGTATTTTAATTATTCAAGTATTCAAGCATTTTACTAGGTGTTTTATAGGCACAAAATTGATATGATTTTTGCTAAAGTAGAATTACATTCTAATGAGTATTTCAGTATATTTTACTCATAGAATCTGTGTCATTGTTGAATCTACATTCTGTAACTGGGAGCTATAGTATTTTAATATACCATTTTCTAAATAATTAAATA
>NW_016806491.1:1660068-1685402 GCF_001698545.2 Rhinopithecus bieti
GTCATTGTTGAATCTACATTCTGTAACTGGGAGCTATAGTATTTTTAATATACCATTTTCTAAATTAATTAAATAACTAATTAATTAATTTAGAGAAATTAATTATTTAATTAATTAATTTAGAGAAATTAATTATTTAATTAATTAATTTAGAGAAATTAATTATTTAATTAATTAATTTAGAGAAATTAATTATTTAATTAATTAATTTAGAGAAATTAATTATTTAATTAATTAATTTAGAGAAATTAATTATTTAATTAATTAATTTAGAGAAATTAATTATTTAATTAATTAATTTAGAGAAATTAATTATTTAATTAATTAATCTGAGACAGAGTCTCACTCTTTTGCCCAAGTTGGCATGCAGTGGCATGATCTCGACTCACTGCAACCTCCACCTTTCAGGTTCAAGCAATTTTCCTGCCCCGGCCTCGCAAGTAACTGGAACTACAGACATGTGCCACCATGCCCAGCTAATTTTTGTATTTTTAGTAGATACCGTGTTTCATCATGTTGGCCAGGCTAGTCTTGAACTCCTGACCTCAGGTGATCCGCCCGCCTTGGCCTCCCAGAGTGCTGAGATTACAGATGTGAGCCACTGTGCCTGGCCCCATTTTCTAAACTTTTTTAATCTTTAATTTTCATAAAGGTGCTTTGAAGTTCCTAATAATATCAAGTCTAGTATTCCAAATTAATATGAATGATTTGGAGTGCATTGAGATGAGGAGTTACTTAAGTTTCTGAATTATTGCCGTGTAAAAACAGAAGAGTTGATACATGTTTTCTTATTAGACAAAATTGAGTCTTGATTTACAGGCAAGAAAATGTGAATGATATTTAATATCTATTGTACAAATAAAATTACATATTAAAGCTTTTTAGATTTCATCATTAGGTACCTGTTAGGAGATATTTTAAAACTATACCATCATTCAACTTTTCTAGATTTAATAACTTAGATTGATACTGGTTTCTAAGTGGCCTTGTAGTCGCTTATATAAACAAGTCGGAAGCAGAACTAAACGATGCTTTGTCTGTAAATATGAAATTTCCTTGGCAGCGATTGCAAATGCGGTGGGATGTGCATAGTGTGTTTCAAGCTACCCAAACTTACTCTTTTTCTTGAGCCCATTCTCTCTTGCTGACACTCCTTTCTCCCCTTACTTTTTTTGACCCTTTACTACTATAATGAGCCACTGTTACTTAAAGGCCTGTGACTTTTCTGCCAAATAAGCTTTACTAGGAAAATGACTATATTTTATCAGATTCTCTTCATTAATGAGTTGACAATGGGAAAATTTTGCAGTTCCAACATTCCAAAAAAACTTACATTGAAAGCCAGTCTAAGGAGATTTATTTGTGATTATCCTGAAGTATATATGTTACCTAAATAAATCTCTCAGGGCAAATATATGGAATAAAATTTCCACTGAAAATTATATATTTGATTTTATACTTACTCATGCTTCAATACAAAACTTGAGGGAAAATAATGTGCATTATTTTCTTACATGTGTCACAGTTAAAAGGTGTTTCCTATCAATTCCAGTGATTTTTCTTTCTTAGCAAAACAAGTTATATTGGATCGTCATTCTATGGACTTCGTTTGAAATAAGCGATCCTATGATTATGATTTTTGCAGTTTTAAATAATTTATAAAAATCCGTTTGACCTGGGTGCAATGAATTGCACCCTTCATCTCAGCTACTCAGGAGGCTGTGATGGGAGAATTGCTTGAACTCAAGAGTTCAAGGCTGCAGTGCTTTGACTGCATCTGTGAATAGCTACTGCATTCCAGCTTGGGCAAGATAGCAAGACTCCATATCTAATTTGAAAATCAAATTAAAATTTGTTAGAATGCAATTTAACTTGGATAATTAAAAAATATTAGTATTGAGAAACTTAGCAATTTTCCTTCCTAAGTATTTTCTCATAGTATGGACCCACCTTCCATAATGCACACAATGAATTGGGAGACTTGCCTCTCCTTTAGCACATCCTATATTTTTCTACTCTTGTGTTTTTGCTCATGTTTACTTCATACTGCAAATCTACATGAGTGAATATTACCCATCCTTCAAGGCTTACAATGTTCATTCCTTTATAATCAATTTTAAGACACTCAGATAATACCTTTTCTTTTTTTGCTATGTACTAAGAATACATTTAAAATCCCCAAGTGAAATTTATCCCTGGGTCACAAGGTTGGTATAAACATATGCAGATCAATCAATATGATATACCACATTAACAGAATAAAAGCTAAAACCACATGACCATCTCCACAGATTCATACAAAGCATTTGGCAAAGTTCAACATCCTTTATGACAAAAACTTCCAATAAAATAATAGGTATAGAAGAAAATTTTGTCAACACAAAGGCCATTTATGAAAAGGCCATAGCTAGCATCATAATTAATAGGGAAGAACTAAAAGCTTTTCCTGAAAAATCCAGTACAAGGCAAGGATTCCCCTTCTTGGTGCTTCTATTCAACGTGGTACTGGAACTACTAGCAAGAACAGTCAGGCACGAAAAAGAAATAAAAGGCATCTAAAATGGAAAACAAGTAGTTTATCACTACTTGCAGATGACATGATCCTATATGTAGAAAAAGACTGTTATATCAAAAAAAAAAAAAAACCTGTTAATAAAGTTGTGGGATGCAAAGTCAACATACAAAAATCAGTTACATTTCTCTGCACCAATCAATAACAGCCTGTCTGAAAAGAAAGTGAAGAAAACAATCTCATTTACAATAGCATCAAAAAGAATAAAATACCTAGGAATAAATTTAACCAAGATGGAAGAAATTGAATATGATACAAATAAATGGAAAGATATTCCATGTTAATGAATTGGAAGATTTACATTGTTAAGATGTCTGTACTACCCAAAGAGATATACAGATTCGGTGCAATCCCTATCCAAATACCAATGACATTTTTTACAGAATTAGAGAAAAACAATTCTAAAATTTGTAGGGAACTAAAAACCCTGAAAATAGCCAAAGCAGTTTTGAGAAAGAAGAACAAAGTTGGAAACATCACACTTCCTGGTTTCAAGTTATATTACTAAGCTCTAGTAATTAAAACAGTGTAGTACTGACATAGAAACAGACACATTGACCAATGGACCAGAATAGAGGGCCCAGAAATAAACCCAAGCATGTATGTTCAACTAAGTTTTGACATGGGCACCAAGAATACACCATGGGGAGAAGATAATCTTTTCAGTAAATGATGCTGGGGAAACTTGAATATCCATATACAAAAGAATGAAATTGGACCCTTATACCATATCCAAAAATCCACTGAAAATAGATCAAATACCTAACTGTAAGACTTGAAACTGTAAAACTCCTAGAAGAAAATATAGTGGAAAAGCTCCTTGATGTTGGTCTTGGCAGTGATCTTTTTGATGTTACATCAAAAGCTCAGGCAACAACAGCAATAATAGGCAACTGGGACTACGTGAAACTAAAAAACTTCTGCACAACAGAGGAAACAATCAACAAAATGAAAAGGCAGATTGGGTGAAAATATTTGCAAAGCACATATCTGATAGGCACATATTTAATATTATAGATATAATATTAATATCTATAATATTAAAGGAATTCACGACTTGGTAGCAAAAAACAAAACAAAAGCAAATAATCTAAGGACTTGAATAGACTTTTTTTTTTTTCCCCGAAGAAGCCATAAAAGTGGTCAGCAGGTGGCCGGGCATGGTGGCTTACGCCTGTAATCCCAATGCTTTGGGAGGCCAAGGCGGGTGGATCACCTGAGGTCAGGAGTTCAAGATCAGCCTGACCAACATGGAGAAACCCCGTCTATACTAAAAGAAAAAAATTAGCTGGGCTTGCTGGCACATGCCTGTAATCCCAGCTACTTGGGAGGCCGAGGCAGGAGAATCACTTGAGCCTGGGAGGCGGAGGTTGCAGTGAGCCGAGATCGCGCCATTGCACTTAAGCCTGGGCAACGAGAGGGAAACTCTGTAAAAAAAAAAAAAAAAAAAAAAGTCAACAGATGTATGAAAAGGTGCTCAACATCACCAATCACAGGGAAATGAAAATTAAAACCTCATTGAGATATTACCCCATGCATATTAAAATGGCTATTATTGAAAATACAAGAGATAACATACAAAATAGTTGGTGAAAATGTGGAGAGTGAGGGTGTTCCACTGTTGGTAGGAAAGTAAATTGGTACAACCATTATGGAAAACAGTATGGAGGCTCCTCAAAAAAGTAGAAACCTATTATATGACTCAGGAGTTCCTCTGAGTATATACCAAAAGAAATGAAATTAGTACTTCATAGAGATATGTGTGCTCTCATGTTCATTACAGCATTATTTGCAACAGCCTACGTATGGAAACCATCTAAATGTCCTTCAGTGGGTCAATGAATTAAGAAATTATGGTATATTTATGCAACAGAACATTATTCAGGCTTAGAAAAAAAGATCTTGTCATTTATAGCAACATGGATGGAGCTGGGGGGCATTGTACTAAGCAAGATAAGCCAGACACAGAAAGAGAAATGGTGTGTGATTTCACTTACATATGGAATCTCAAAGAGTTGAGTACACAGAAACAGAATGCAAAAAACACCTATTATTAAGCTACTTGGTTAATAAGCTCTTTTAAATGGGGGAGAAACAAACCCAGTTGGTAATTTATTAGTAACAACTTTTGATTATAGGTGATAAACTAATTCTGTACCTCCTTATTGTAATTGAAACAGATATAAATTACTCTGTCAGTTCTAACTGTACAGTCTTCTGTGGTTAGAAGTATGAAAAAATTAGCAAGCTCAGGTCAGAGGGAGAGCTATGCTTTTTGTCCTCCCTCTCAATTGTGGGTATTCAGAGGGATTTGTTTTGTTGAAACTAGAAGGTACTGTTCAGAACTAGGAAGAAAGTTACCAGTGCTGGGGGTGGGGGAATTGGGGAGATGTAGGTTAAAGAGCACAAATTTGCAGTTAACATAGCCTGAATAAGTCTGGAGGTCTAATGTACAGCACAGTGACTCTACTTAATAATATTATTTTATATAGTGGAAGTTTGCTAAGAGAGTAGATTTCAGATGTTCTTGACACACATGTACGCAAATACAAGGTAACTGAGGAGATGGATAATGTTAATTTGCTTTACCATGGTAATCATTTCACTATGTATGTCAAACATTGTGTTATAATGTTATATACTTTACATATCAAAAAATTTCAATTAGTTTTTCATTCTGTTGAGTAAATGCATTCCAATTAGGATACCTATAAAGTGAATATACAAATGTATCGATTAGTGTGATTTATTTATATTTACATATTATATGCATTAGAAAGCTATAATGCTGAGTAACAATTATTTACAAAGCTTTTGTTTATTAAAATAATTTTTGTAATATCTAATTACATGGACAGTGTTGTACAACCATCTCCACTATTTCCGCAACCTTTTCATCATCCCAAACAGAAATCATTTAACCACTAAGCAGTAACTTCCATTTTCTTCCACACTGTAGCCCTGGGCGACCTCTAATCCATTTTTGGTCACCATGATTTTTTTCTATTTTAAATATTTCATGGAAGTGGAATCATAACAATATTTTCCTTTTGTGTCTGGCTTATTTCACTTAGCATAATGCTTTTGAGGTTCATCCATTTGGTAGCACGTATCAAAACTTCATTCCTTTTTATATTTGGATAATGTATATATATACAACCTTTTGTTTATCTACTCACCTGGTGATGGAAACTCGTCTTTACCTTGTAAGTTTTGTGAAGAATGCTTCAATGAACATTAACATACAAGTGTCTGTTTGAGTAGCTGTTTTCAGGTTTTTGGAGTGTGTACTTAGAAATGGAACTTCTGGGTCATGTGGTAATTCTGTGTTTGGCTTTTTGAGGAACTGTTAACCTTTTATCTATAGTGGCTGCACACTTTTACATTTCTAACAGCAATGTGCATGTTCTGATTTATCCACATTCTCACCACCACTTGTTATTTTCTGTTTTTTTTTTTTTTTAATTATAGTCACCCTAGTTAGTGTGAAGTGGTATCTCCATTTGATTTTGATTGCATTTGTTTAATGATTAATGATAGTGAATATCTTTTCATGTGCTTATTGGCCATTTGTATATCTTCCTTGGAGAAATGTTTATTCAAGTCTTTTGACTTTTAAATTTGGGTTTTTTTTTTTTTTTTTTTTTTTTTTTTTTTTTTTTTTTTTTTTTTTTTTGCTGTTGTTAAGTTGTATGTATTTTAACAATATATTCTGGATATAAATAGGTACCTATCCAGATTTACATCAGATGTATAATTTGCAAACATTTTCTCCCATTCTATAGGTTGTCTTTTCACTTTCTTGATAATGTTCTGTCATGCACAAAGGTTTTAATTTTGATTAAGTCCAAACTTTGTAGTTTTCTTGTTTCTTGTGCTTGTTTCTTATGTTTTCTTGTTGCTTATGCTTTTGGTGTCAAAACTAAAAATATACCGCTAAATCTAAGATCGCAAAGCCTTATGTTTTCTTCTAAGACTTTTATGGTTTTACATGTTATATTTAGGTTGTTTATTCATTTTTTGTTAATTTTTGTATATGGTATGAGGTAGGCATTCAATTTCATAGTTTTGTATGTGGAAAACCAGCTGTCCCACCTCTCTTTCTTAAAGAGAGTATTCTTTCCCTCATTGAATGGGCTTGGCATCCTTGTGGAAAAGAAATCAATTTGCTATAGATGTATGACTTTATTTATGTACTCTTAATTCTATTCTGTTGGCCTTTGTGTCTGTCTTTATCCCGGTACCACCTGTTTTGATTACTGTAGCTTTGTAGTAAGTTTTGAAAAGTAAAATGTGTGACTCTTTCAATTTTTTTCTTTTTTCAAGATTGTTTTGACTCTTTAGGCCTCTTGAAATTTCACGTGAATTTGAAGAGCACATTTTCATTTCTGTGGAAAACACTGTTGGAATTTTCATAGAGATTGCATTGAATTTGTAGATTGTTCTAGGAGTATTGACATCTTAACACATTAAGTCTTCCTATCCATGAACATATGATGTCTTTCCATCTTTTTTTTTTTTTTTAAAGAAATCAATGTTCAGCATACAGATGATTCACCTTGGTTAAATTAATTCCTACATATTTTTTCCTCTAGATGCTATTGCACTTTTTTTTTTTTTTTTTTTTTTAAAGACAGAGTTTCACTCTGTTGTTCAGGCTGGAGTTCAGTGGTAGGATCATGGCCCACTATAGCCTTGACCTCCCAGGCTCAAGCAATTCTCCCACCTCAGCTTCCTAAGGAGCTGGGACTACAGGCATGTGCCACTATATTTGGCTAATTATTAAAATTTTGTAGAGATAAGGTCTTACTTTCTTGCCCAGGCTGATCTCGAACTCCTGGGCTCAAGCTGTCCTCACACCTCTGCCTCCCAAAGTGCTGGAATTACAGGCGTGAGCCGCCGCACCTAACCCTATTGTAAGTTTTTAAAAATTTCCTTTCCGTTTTTTCTCTTCTGATTTTTATTGCTGGTATATAGAAGCAAAACTGAATTTTGTGGTGATAATTTCACCAAAAATAGTAAATTATTAGGCATAAATTTAACAAAAGCCATGCAAGATCTCCATCCTGAATACTACAGAACATTGTTAAGATTCATTTAAGGATGAATAAATGGAGAAATTTACAGTGTTTATGAATCAGAAGATTCAATTTGGTTAAGATGTCATTTCTTCCCTAACCTATATTGATTGATTCAGTGTAATCCTCATTATAATTTCAGCAGGCTTATTTTCATAGAAATTGGCAAACTGATTTTAGAATTTATGTGGAAATGTAAATGCTACCTTAGCTAAAAGTGTTCTGAAAAAGAAGAATAAAGTTTGAGGACTTAACAGCCTGTTTTCAAAATGTATAAAGTTATAGTAATTGAGACTATTCTATTAGCAGGAAGAAAGCCATATATGTCAATACAGCAGATTAGTAAGAAAAGAAATGTGTGTGTATATATATATATATATATTTATATATACACAGTCCTGTGCTTCATACCATAGAAATTAATAAACCTGAAGTGGTTTGTATACCTAAAAATAAGAGCTAAAACTATAAAACTTGTCTAAGAAAACAGTAGAAAATTGTAATGACTTTAAGAAAATATTCCTTAAATAGGTCACAAAAGCACAAGTTAGATAATTTTAAATGGATAATTTTGACATTACTAAAATAAAGAACTTTGGTCTTCAAAAGAAATTGTTTAGAAAATGAAAAAGCCAAAGACTGGTGGAAAATATTTGTAATACATATATCCAACCAAGACTATTTATTTAGAATATATAAGTAACTTCTTACAAGGCAGTAATGAGTCAGACAGCTCAGTGAAAACAAGAGTAAAAGATTTGAACAGACACTTCACCAAAGAAGGTATACAGATAACAATAAACAAAAGAAAAGATCTTCACCATCTTTGTACCATTAGAGAAATGCCAGTTAAAATGGTGAGACACACACTTTAGAAAGGCTAAATTAAGAAGACTGACAGTGCCTCGTCTAAGGCAGATATAGAGCAAATGGACCTCTCATTCATTTCTGTTAGGAATAGAAAATGTTACAGTTTGACAGTTCTTACAAAGCTAAACATGCATTTGCCACGTGATACAGTCATTCCACTCTCCTAGTTATTTACCCAAGAGTTAGGAAAACATGTCAATGTTTTGGCAACATCATTCATGATAGCCCAAAACCGGAAACAACCCAGATATCTGTCACCTTGTAAATAATTTGTGGTATATACATACAATGAAATCCTAGTCAGTAATGAAAAGGAACACACTACTAATACATGCATCAGAATAGATTCATCTCAAAACTCTTATGTAAAGTATTTCTTTATTTTTTATTTTTAAAGTTTTTCTTATGTAGGTACAACTATAGTCGTAGAAAACAGAACACTGTTGCCAGAATGCTGGGGGAGGGAATTGACAGCAAATGTTAGCAGGAAACTTTTTCAGGTCCTTGAAATGTTCAATATCATGATTTTGGTCGTAGTTACGTAACTATAGATATTTGTCAAGATTTGTTGGTTAATTTTATTCATTATAAATTATCCCTCCATAAAGCTGAACAAGAAAAAAAGCATTTTTAAAAATCAGGCTTCTTTTAAGTCATAGAAAGCTTGGATAGAATCACTGGTTTATTCTTTTTCTGGACTTTCACAAACAGGGGTCTACATGTCTTTGGTAGGAAAAGAAGAAAGGTAATCAATAAGAATGTAGCTATCTAGCCTCAGGTGTTGGTTGAAGGTTAAAGTTATGTTTAGAAAAGAAGTTAATTTTGCTTAATAAAAAGTTACATTAGGTTTAATACATTGAATATTTAATTTTTAGCTTCTTAGTAATGATTGTCATCATTTTAATTGGCTTTAGAAATATAAACCTGGTCGATGTGATGATATTTTGAAATGGAAGCCTCCCAGTCTGAATTCTGTGGATTTTCGTCTAAAAATAACAAGAATGGGAGGAGAAGGGTAAGTATGCACTTTTGTACTTTTTGCATGAAATAATACTGTTTGTGTAAGGCTTCACCTTTTACAGGGTATTTCATGTATACTTTACAATACTTTAAAGAAAGAAACGAAAATACTTTATTTTACAAAATATTTTACATATACATTAATCTCATTTTCAGAGATTACTCCTTTGACCTGTGTCAGCTAACATTTTGCAGTTTCCTTTAAACTTTACTGATCTTTGTTTTAAAATCATTTTTCATTAATATAATATATTATTATATTAATAATAGCAATATGAAAGTTAGTAATATTAAAAAATGAACTTTGGCTGGGCGCGGTGGCTCACGCCTCTAATCCTAGCACTTTGGGAGGCCGAGATGGGTGGGTTGCTTGAGCTCAGGAGTTTGAGAGTAGCCTGGGCAACCTGATGAAACTCCCTCTCTACCAAAAATGCAAAAATTAGCTGGGCTTGGTGGCACATGCCACCAAGCTACTTGGGAGCTGAGGTGGGAGGATTGTTTGAGCCTGGGAGGCAGAGGTTGTAGTGAGCTGAGATTGCACACTGCTGCACTCCAGCCTGGGTGACAGAGTGAGACCTCATTCCCCCTCACCGCCCCCCCCACAAAAGAACTTTGTTAAATTGCAAAGTGAAAATTTTACTAAATTTTGAGATTTTACTAAAAAATAGTTCTGTTATATGAATTATAGATCTAGATATAAGATGATCATTGGTATTATAATTAAGCATATCAAAGTAAGTCTTTTTTACTTTGAAGGAAAATACTTCATGTTTGCATTTGCAGAGCAAATATTTTCTATACTTTTGTAGGGTAAGGGCTTAACTGTTGACTTTCATTAAGGTTTTTCATAATGTTTATTAAGTGTTAATTTTTTAATTTATTGGTTAATCTTCCTTTTGTGACTTTTTTGGTTGCTGTCTTAGTATAAAAGATGCTTTAGCATGAATATTTTGAAAATTTTCCAAAGCCTTGTTTTGTTTCACTTCTGTTCTATAAATTTTAAGTGTCTTGTCTAAGTAAATACATTACAACAAAATAAGAAATCCTTATTCAAGGAAATCAGAGAAAGTAAATAGGATAATATTAGCAAAGAAATTAAAACTTACCAGTGTATCCTGTGAAATTTTTACTTATCAAAGGTAAAGCACCGATAGCATTTTTACTAGCTAATGGAACAGGGGATATATGGAGTCCAGACTCCAAAATATTAAAATATTTTAAGAAACTATGCATTATCAAAGAGAGGAAACTCTGCATTGTGGTGAATCTTAAGTGAAAAGGTGGGTTTAATAAAGCATGTGGATATTCGTTTTCAAACAGTAGGGTATTTAATATTTTATTTTAGGCTGGGTGTGGTGGCTCATGCCTGTAGTTCCAACACTTTGGGAGGCCAAGGTAGGAGGATCACTTGAGGTCAGGAATTTGAGACCAGCCTGGGCAACAAAAGGAGACCCTGTTTCTAAAACAAACAAAAATTAGCTGGGTATGGTGGTGCATACCTGTGGTTCCAGCTACTTGGGAGCAAGACTTTGTCTCAAAAAAAACAAAAAGAGAAAGAAACACACACACATGCACACACACACTATCCCTAAATGTTTGTGGCTTAATTTACAATTGAGACTTACTGGCAAAAAATTGTTACAACAATTATCTGGAACCCCCAAGAATATATTGAACTCATATAGAGTCTGATTATAATCTGAGGATAGATAAATTTGATACTATAGGAATAGGTGGAATACATGCACGTGAATGACTTTCAGGATAATTTCAAAAATATCTTTCTCTTATCTAAACATTGGATAAATATTGATATGTTGAACTCAAAATTAGCCCAATGTACAGATTTTCTCAGTTGCCAGTCAAATGTGGGATTGTTGATCACTAATCGTGCAAGTTGGGTGTAGGCTTGATATGTTCTTCTGGAAGTGCCTTATAGAAGACCATCTCGCTATTAGAAAAATGGAGGCTAACAAACTAATTCTAGTGGGGCTACACTTGTTTTGTTTTGTTTTGTTTTTTTGACACAAGCTAATACAGTTCTTTGAAAATAAGACTTCAAAGATGAGGTAAAATTTGTTAAACTGCTTCATTACTAGATCTTCTATTTTCTTAATGCTATATTTATATTTGGTTAAAAAAATACAGACTCTCGGATTGTTTCGTTGGGTTTTAAAAAATCGCTTACTTTTGCCTTTTACAGTCATAATTCTTAGTGGCACTTAAAGGCTTCATGAGGCTAAACACAGAATACTCATTTCTCTAGTAGTAAAAAATGTTACTTTTACTTGTAATTTCCTATTGTAATTAAACATAGCATGATGTAATTCAGTTTAGTAGTTTGTCATCCTAGTTTTGCTTTTTTTCATAGTACGTTTTAAATATATTTTGTTCTTTTAAAATTTTACCTATTTATATGTCTTCTTCCTAAAAAATGGAATTACTTTTGAGTCTAGCGCATCTTTAAAACTCATCCAAATGTTACTCTAAGGTGATTTTCAGATAGGAATGTGCAACTTACATCAGTGTATGTACATTATTTGTGTAATGGTAGTCAGTTTTCAAATATAGAATATTTAATATGAAATATAACATGGTAACTATTGCATAAAACATATTTAGTTAGCCAGAGTAATATGCTTTTTCTAAATGTAAAGAATGTTGTGCATTATAGCAGTCTTTACTGAATAAATGAGTTTATATGTAATGCTTAGCATTAACTCAGTATTTTAGAGAATATTGTAAGAAATATGCCTATAATAGTTTGAAAGGGGAGTAGGTATGTTTCTGAATCATTAAGCATGCACTAGTGAAGTGGGACTAAGCTATTAAAACACCATGAGAGAAGCTCATTTCTTTGATTGTACTTCCAAATATTTCCACAAAGCCTAAAATGGAATACAATATCTTGAAGGTATATAAATAGTAGTCTTTGAAAATGACTGCAGTAGTTTTCTAAGAAATGAAGACTGAGGCATTCTAGGTATGTTATTGAGTTTGACTTTAATGAGGTGCTAATAGTATAGATTTCTGTTAGATTAAAATTTAATACAAATAGAAAAATCTGTTCTATGTGTTGAGTGCCCTGTTGATGGCAATTAAAATCTGTACTTTGCTCTTTTCATTTCCTATTATCATTTCTGAAAATTTGAGATATATTTACATTGATTTATCATGGCCAAATATAACTTTTGTATATCTTAGCAATTTATATTGTGTTGAGTTTTATAGACAATACGGATTTTCATCTGAGAGCTATTCGTTGTTTTAAAAATATGATGGCTTTATATTAACTAACTTGTGACCTAAGAGTATGGTCATGGTCAAAAGCTAGAATTACAAAAGTAGTCTGTACTCTGGAAATTGCAAACTCTTGAGTACAGTGTCAGTGATATATAGTGATTGGTATAAACTTATTATTTGTATAGAATAGTATTTTAGAGTACAGATTTTAAAGCTGGACTGCCTAGGTTATCTCCTTACTGTCTGTGTGATTGAGCACATTACTTTTTTCTGTTTGTCAAGTTCTTCATCAATAAAATAAGAGTTGGCCTCATGAGACTTTGTAAGGATTAAATAAGCTAATGTATGTAAAATGTTTAGAACAGAATCCGGTACTTGGTAAACGTTGAAATATTTGCCGTTATTTTTATTGTTTTAATCAAAACAAATTTAAAAGTGCGTCTTACCTTCTTGCTGCTTCTGCAATACTATCTGTTACTTGCTGCACTAAGTCCAACTTTCCGTGTGAATCATTTCCTATTTGATTCCAATCTTTGTTAATTTTCCCTTTTAAAATGCATATATCTTTAGCTTATTTGTGTAATTTATCATAACTGTTAAACACCTGGAGAGCAAGAGCACAGCAAAGTCAGTAACTTTTCATTATAGACGTTTTTGTAATAAGTCTCTTAAAATAACCTTGACAGTATATATACTGGTATAAATAGTATATAGTGGTTAAGAACATAGGTTATTGGCCAAGTTTGCCCAGAACTAAATCCAAGTTCCACTACTTATTTGTTGTGTGCTCTTGTTACTTAACCTACCTCATCTGTAAAATGTCCACAGGAATAATGTTTATTTTGTGGATTTGTTGTGCTGAAGATTTATTTACACTCAATATTTAATTGCAGGGGTAAACAAAGTAAATGTAAGTCTGCCTTTATAGAATTTACAAGCTAATGGGCTAAAATGAAAAAATAATACTGCTTTATGAGGTTCTGTGAGGATTAAATAAATGATGCATGTAAATTCAGTATAAAACTCAATAAATAAATGTTTCCTTTAAAAAATGGTTATAGTTATTAACTGAACCTCAGCAGAATGTATGGTTAAGTCATGAATTAAAAACATACTCTGTATTATCAAGTGGAAAAAAAGTGCCCTGAATGAAGAAGCCTCACTTGGCTGTGAAAATATAAAGATTTTTGTCCTTCTAATAAAAAATATACATTCTAAAACAAGAATGAAATGTAATTTTTTTTTTTTTGAGACGGAACCTCACTCTGTCCCCTAGGCTGGAGTGCAGTGGTGCGACTCAGCTCACTGCAAGCTCTGCCTCCTGGCTTCACGCCATTCTCCTGCCTCAGCCTCCTGAGTACCTGGGACTACAGGCGCCACCACGCCTGGCTAATTTTTTTGTATTTTTAGTAGAAACGGGGTTTCACCGTGTTAGCCAGGATGGTCTCAATCTCCTGACCTCATGATCCACCCATGTAGGCCTCCCAAAGTGCTGGGATTACAGGCGTGAGCCACCGTGCCTGGCCCAAAATGTAATTTTTTACCTATCACATTGAAAATATTAACATTGTCCCTTTTGGTTAGAATGTGAGCAAATAGGTACCCTCCTAAACTGTTTGGTAGGAACAGAAGTTGGTACAACTCTTTCAATGGGCAATAAGGTAGTATATATCCTGAGAAAATATGCTCCAATTTTGTGAAAGGAGATATCTTGTTTGTCTTCTACATAGTTGTATTCTTAGTACATAGTGTGGTGACTTGTTTATAGTAGGCGCTCCAGAAATATTTAGTGATGGAATGTATATACAAACAAATAAGAATATGTAAAAGTATGTGTATAATAATTTTATTGAGGCATCATTATAATAGTGAGAAACTGGAAATATTCAATGTCTTTTTCACTGTAAAAGTCTTTTGTAAAATATAGTTGTATACATGTGTCTTCCTGTATGTGTTTCCAGGAAAGTTGTTAATAGTATTCTAAAAATCTCTAATAGTTATCTTTTACAAATTGGCCTAGTCTGTTGAGATACAAGATTTCCTAGAGCTTTGAGGTTGAGCTCAGACCTAGCATCTATATTTGTTGTTTGATTTTGCATTCACACATAGTTGTGTGATGTTAATAGACATACCGGTTTGGATTTAGTTAAAAACAGAAACACAGCAAATATTTTAACAGAATGAATTTATTTGAAGAATTGTCTGTTACAAAAGAACTGAAGAGATGAAAAAATCTTGCAGAGAAAGCAAGCACTGCAGGAAGCATATACTATGCAGAGAACTGGGGTAACAAAGAAATGAGGGTAGATTATTAAAATTTAGAAGGTTGGAGGAGGCCTTATAGGGTTCATAAGAAGCCAGTTGCTGCCCAGCTGTCGTTCTTGCCACAAGATCTTGGAGAAAGGATTCAGAGGCTCCAGACAATTGATATACTGGGTTATAAGGCCCAAGTGGCAGAGCAACTTACACTACAGCCTGAACTTGTTGCAGAGTCATCTGTTGTTCTGATTTCAACTTAAAAATGGTAGTCTAACAGGTTCCTTGGTCAATGAGTTGGAGTACTGCCTCAAAATCCAGTGATTGTTAACCTTTGTAACGTCCTTTTTAGTATCCACTGATAGTGCAAGTACAGTAACTTGTCTCTGACACCTTGGAGAAGCTATCCTGATAGGCTTCCAACCATTGGACCCCTAGAAATCTTACTTAGGCAATGGGCTCTTAAATTTTGTGGGTTTTATGTCTTCTGTCTTACATGTGTCTTAGTAAGATGTCTAAAGAACTTTATACTTCCTCCTTATCACTCTCAATAAGTACAAAATCATCAGCATTGTTGATCAGTGATTTGCTCTGTGTAGTGTCAGAGGGACCACTGTCTCTGAAAAAAATTAAAAAGACAATAACAAGTGATAGTGAGAAACTGGAGTCCTTACACATGGATGTTGAGATTGTAAATTGGTGCAGCCACTGTGACAGTTACATAGTTCCTCAAAATGTTTAAGATAGACTTACCATATGACTCGGCAATTCCACTCTCAAGTATATACCCAAGAGAAATGAAAATGTATACCCACATGAAACTTGTATGTGAATCTTATCAGCATTATTCGTAATAGCCAAAGGGTGAAAACAGCCCAAATATTTATCAACTGACACATGGATAAATATGCAAGCAAAATAACTCTTCCACCAGGCACAGTGCCTTACTCCTGTAGTCCCAGCACTTTGAGATGTCTGAGGTGGGCATATTGCTTGAGTACAGGAGTTTGAGACCAGCCTGGGCAACCTGGTGAAACCCGTCTCTAACAAGAAAGAAAAAAAAAAAAAGCTGGCCATGATGGCACATGCTACTCAGAGGCTAAGGTGGGAGGAACACCTGAGCCTGGGGAGGTTGGGGCTACAGTGAGCCGTGGTAGTGCCACTACACTCCAGCCTGAGTGACAGAGTGAGACCCTTTCTTAAAAAAAAGGAAAAAGAAAATACCTTTCATTTAGATGACTGTAGTGGATCCTCTTAAGCAAAGAGACTCTGGATATTATGCAAACTGGATTTCAGTTCCACCTCTGCCACTCTTTACTCAAGTTATCTCTGTGTTGCTTGTGTTTCTGTAACTTCATTATGTGGATAATAGTGCCTACCTCATGTAGGACTTTAATGATATAATACATGTAAGTCTTTTAAACTACTGCATGTTACGTAATAAGTACTATATATATATTTACTATTTTTTAAAAAGACCACTGTCTCTGTAGATTATACTATGGCAGAGGGCAGAAAAGCAGTATGCTATGGCTGCAAGATATACTATTGATCATGCTAGGCAAGGGCAGATGTCTTCCAAAAGCACCACAGATTGGTACGGAGAAAAACGCATTTGTCACCTTGTTGTATATAAGATTTTAGAGGCTATGCTGATTTGTTTCGTTAAAGACTGCACATCTGAAATGGCAGCTGCACTTGGTTTAACAACATGATTAAATTTATGATAATCAAAAATTATTCTAAATCTTTGATGGTGGTACTAATTTTTGCATTTCCCTTGGAGATATATTATTGCTTTTGGTTTATTTTCCTGGTAGGGAGGGCTGGTTGAAGGGGCTTTTATTTGGCCTTTCCTAGCATAATGACCCTTATTCCATGGGTCAGACAGCCAATGTGGAAATTGAGTTTCCAAGTATTTCTCTTCCAGTTATACATCCAGTAACTGGAAAATAACCGCAGGTTGTATTTGTGGACATACCGTCCCACTTAGATTTAAATTTGAGCCAGTAATCCATTTATCACCAGATTACCCTAAGCTCTCCATTTAACTTACGGACTGCAGTGGCATTTTGGGTCCCTGGCAATTCGTGTGTGTTTAAAGTTAAGTGTCTGGTAATCGCCTAGTGGTCCGGGTATCCTCTCTTTTGGATTAGAATTTTCTTTTGAAAAGAGAACACCCGGACCACTAGGGGATTACCAGACACTTACTTTAAACAGACACGACCGCTAGGGTATTTACCCCTAGGGGATTACCAGAACAATCGCTTTAGCAAGTGCTGCTCATCTTTTGAAAAACAGTTGGAAGATTTACAGCAAGGGTCAGCACATTTTTTCCATGAAAGGCCAGATAGCAAATATTTTAGGGTTTGTTGCCTGTATATCTCAACTACTCAAGTCTACCATTGTGGTGCTAAATCAAACCTAGACAATATGTGTATGAGTGACCATGACCGTGTCACAGTGAAATTTTATTTACAAAAACAGGTGTGAGGCCAGATGTGGCCTGTAGACTATAGTTTGCCAACTGTGGATTTACAGTACTGTGCATGGTTGTAGTAGTATTGCAGTGCCTTCTTTAAGGGGATCTGGCCTCCCACTTGTATTGGGAGGCTTAGGTATTTTTTTTGTTGTTTGTTTGTTTTGAGACGGAGTCTTACTCTGTTTCCCAGGCTGGAGTGCAGTTGTGCGATCTCGGTTCACTGTAACCTCTACCTCCCGGGTTCAAGCAATTCTCCTGCTTCAGCCTCTGGAGTAGCTGGGATTACAGGTGCCTGCCACCATGCTGGGCTAATTTTTTGTAATTTAATAGAGATAGGGTTTCACCATGTTGGCCAAGCTGGTCTTAAACTCCTGACCTCAAGTGATCCACCTGCCTCGGCTTCCCAAAGTGCTGGGATTACAGGTGTGAGCCACCACGCCTGGCCAGAAGGTTACAGTTTGTTAACCAGCTAAGGTCTGCACATTTAAAATTGAGAAATGCTAGCTTCCTAGCAAGCACAATGGAATATATAGAATTGACTACATGGTTCTCCTTTACTTCCTATCGGAAAAGTCTTTTTACTCTGCTGGCAGTGTGTGTGTGTGTGTGTTTTGCTTAAATTCATTAAAAAAAAAAAAGAATGAGCTGGGTTTGGAAGCTGAGGCAGGAGGATTGCTTGAGCCCTAGGAGTTAGAGTCCAGCCTATACAATACAGCAAGGTCTCTTCTCTGCGGGGAAAAAAAATTCGTTTTCTCCTGCTTATTTGAATTAGTGTTATTCTTTTGAGAAGGAAATTACGGTGGTAAAATATTTTCTGAATGTTGAAAACTGTTCTTATATAAGGAAGGATTAAGTATAGGGGAAAAGTCTTATTACTTTGCTGAGCAGCGTTTTCTGTTTTCTACCCTCTGCCTCTTTCTCAAAATGAAATGCTTAATTCTTTTATTTAAAAATTATTTTAAAGAAAGTAGAGATAAAAACACTAATGTAATCACTGTTATTCCAGAGTATGCTTAATGACTAAGCTATTTGGCATATAGCTTGTTGTATTTTTTAATGTATAACATAGCTATTTTTATTATTTAGCAAATGACCCATAGTAACTGCTTTCTTAATTGAAAATATTCTCATCACCCAAACATGTTTTAAGACAAGTGTTTCGTTGGCTTTCGGTCTTTGAATGGTTAGTACTCTTAACATTCTTGATTATGTTTTACTTCCAGTGTGCCTAGGAGAGGCAAGGAGGAGCGGTGACTGAACTCGTCTCAGTTCCTTTGCCTGGTTATCTCTTGGGTATTAGTAACTCTTGTTTCCTCTGGTATTTCATCCTTCCTGCATTCAGCAGAAAATCTTTCCCAGGCCTCTTACCAAAAACCAACATCATAATCAAAGTGCCTAGAAGTAACTAGTAGAAGAAAAGGAGTATGTGGCTTTAAAATATCTACTTATGATCTCACTGGAGTCAAATTCCTTATTTTTACTTGTTAATTTACTAAATAGAAATGTATATCACCTTTGTGTTATAATTTGGTTCTTTGGAATTTAATTTTCACATTTGTTTTAACACTATTCTTTACGTTAGAACCTTTTGCTTATGTAATTTTTCTCAATGTATGTTTTCCCTAATTGCAATTTCTCTAAGTTACCTTTTGTTTATGTTATAAAAAGCTTGTTACCTGGTGGATATTATGTAGATTAAATATTAGTTAAATTCCTACTTTGAATCACATTGAAGGTGGTGGGGGGAAAACGAAGTAACTTAGGAACATAGGATTTGAGTGCAGATCCTCATGAGAGATGAGATGGGAAGAACTGCAAACAAATCTTGACCTCCTTTTTTATTAGGTTTGTTTTTTGCTGTAATTATGGTTGTGAAACTCCAAACTACTTTAGAAGTGTTATAGGATTGAGCAAATGGGTTGTCCAGGTTCTCAGTGAGGAGGGAGAAAGATACAAATATGAAATGGAGGAAGGCAGTGAAGAACTCTGTGAGATGGATTAGAAGTTTTAAAATATTTGAATATATATGTTCACATGTATGTGCATGTATGTGAATATATATACATGATTGTGTTTGTGTATGTAACATGTGATATGCATAAACTTATTTCCTAGCTCTGTCCACTGACAGGACCTATAAGCAGAGGCACCCTGGTAATAATGAGCATATCCAGCACAAAGATTTTGGTGTCTAACACCATTTCTCACCAAAAAGAACCAGAAATCTTCAGAGAAATGGCTTATTCTAGAGCTGGGTAGGGAAGATGCCGGATAGGCGTAGGATACCTTCTTATGCCAGAAAGTAAGAAACTACATCCCCAGCTCAACAAAAACAATGTGTGTCAAAAGGGTACAGGAGCCAACTTGAAGGTGTTCCCACTGGCCAGACCTGGGATATAATGTGGACACCAGAGGGACAGTAATGAATTATAAACTTTGCTAAAAATAGGAATCTATGAGTCCATACTGCCATGCTGGTAATAAATGAGAAGAGGTGGTTTAGCTTTTAGCAGAATGCTGATTGGTAAATGTTCTAAGAGTCCTGGATTTGGAAAATTATTTTGCCACCACCATAGTAAAGATCAGCTCAAGCAAAAATAATCAATGAATGCTAAGTCCGGGAGGGACATTTTTATAAGAAGCAAGATATTTTCATTGTTGTAAATGTCTTTCTGTGGATTGCTTGTAACTTGCAAGGGCAAAATAATAGATTAGAGAGTTGAGAAATTGGACAACCCCTTACTAGCTTATCAGAGTTAACATCAGCAGTGAGGATAAAATGAACATTATGCACTACGTCAGTACTATATCTAGTATTTTGACTATGGGTGTCTAGCTCTAATCTAATAATGAGGAAGCATTAAACAAATCCCAAATGTGGAACATTATGTGTTTTTTAAAGGGTCTCTGTGTTATTCAATATGTCAGGTTCATCAAACAAAATCTGAGGAATTTATACTTAAAATATACATAATTTCAGATGATCAGAAACTACCTGGAGTAATAGACACCTTTCGACAAAAGTATAATAGCTCTGAGAGACTTGCCTTGTGTACTTGACTATCCCCTTCTTGGTTGAGCATTAGTTCATTTATTCCTTTCTGTGTACTGGGCACTGGAGTGTATTCAGTGATTACTTTCTAAATTGAATTTCTGAATTACAGTGATCATAGCAGTTATAAAATTAATTTTGGTAATTTCTTATCAAACAGGGTTTTAATTATTAAAGAAAATTCACAAGCACTTTTGCCAAACGTTAATCAATTAAGGGCTTTTGTTTTCTCTCTCTTATGAGGAGGGAGCATCAACCTTTTAAAATGATGCAATATAGAGACAAAGACTATCAAATAAGTAAAACAATCTGAGATAACTGAATTTGAAGTATAGTAAGAAAAAATAGATATGAAATCATTTAAAAACAGTTTTGAAATCTTTTAAATCACTTAAATAACCATGTGTCTGATGTATGGTATACTGAAACTTAAGATAATGCTTATGTGACAGATGAAGATTGCCTAAGACTGTCACTTAAACATGTAACAATAGGAGTAAAAGTTGCTTTTGGAATCTGAGTTTGGAAAATTTCAAAGAGTTTAGGATTAACTTTCAAAAAATTTAGCTACATGGTTGGCCTGTCAAAACTTAAAGATTATTGAAATCTTATAGTGTGACTTCAAAATATGTCTTTGTCTTTTCAACCAAAATGTATTTTGTTATGTTTTGTTATTTGTTCCTACTTACATTGAATTTAATCAGAAAATTTAACCTGAAAATCTTTTGAAAACATTTTGTTAATCTTCTCTATAACATCATATATTAACTTTTCTGGATTTTCTTAGACATAACAACAGTGAAATTATTTCTGCTATTTAGGGAATACAACATTTTCTCTTTGATTATGAAGTTAAATATTAAAGTTTGTATTAGTAAATTCCTTTACTCTCTTTACTTGTTCTTCCCCATATAAGAGATACTTGAAGCCTTACATTATAATTGTTTGCTTTGCATATTTAATACCTTTGTATTTAGATACTAGGTTTGATTTCTCCAGATATACAATTGATATTTTTGCCCCCCAAATCATGCTTTTGTTATTAAATCATGTACTTCTTCTTTCTTTTTATTGCCTTTAATCCTAAATTTCTCCTAGCATGGTACTAATATTGCCTGTTCTGCTTGCTTTTTCTTGAATTTGTTGTGGATCTTTTCTCCCATTCATGTATCTCCAGCCTTTTTGTTTCACGGTGGTGGGTCACTGCCAAAACTATCATGCTGAGATCATCTGGTTTTAGAACATAGCAAATACATGATCATATATCCTCAGGGACCAGTAACTGATACACGTTTATAGTGCAGCTGTACATGTTTGATGACTAGTCCTTTTGTGAAATTAGTTGGTAATGTAACAGTGTGGCATAGTGGATATTAGTTGTTAGAACTGAAAAGTGGCTCATTAAAGACAATTTGTTTTTTTATGATAAAATTTTGTAACTTTTTTAGTGTTTTAGTCTGAGGATACAAGAGTCATAAAAAGCTGATAACCTTCACTCTCTCAACCTGTCTATCCAGCGCTTTCCTTGACCTTCACTCTGGACAGTTTCCCCTACATTGCTAGCACTTAGCTCCAAGTGAACAGAGTAAACCCGAATGTCATGTTTTTTGAGTTTTCCTGATTTGATGCTATCTTACTGAAACCTGTAGGTTATCTATTAAGAATGTAATTATAAAACATAATTTGTATGTAGTCAATATAGTCATTATTTTCAAACATCAAACTCAATCCTTCGTTGGAAAAATTCTTTTACTTTAAGTGTGTACTTGAAAATATAGTTGGTTTTATTTAACTCAGTCTGTAGCCTCTTATTTTTAACACGAGAATTTAGTCCATTCAACATTTGTATGCTAAAATATGTCGCTTTATTCCTTCTACTTTGTTTATTAATTTTACCTCTTTTTTGTTTGCTTGAGATGGAGTCTCACTCTGTCACCCAGGCTGGAGTGCAGTGGCATGATCTTGGCTCACTGCAACCTTTGCCTCCCTGGTTGAAGTGATTCTCCTGCCTCAGTCTCCCGAGTAGCTGGGATTACAGGCATGCACCGCCATGCCTGGCTAATTTTTGTATTTTTAGTAGAGACGGGGTTTCACCATGTTGGCCAGGCTGGGTCTTGAACTCCTGATCTTGTGATCGGCCTCCCAAAGTGCTGGGATTACAGACATGAGCCACCAAACCCAGCCTAATTTTACCTCTTTAACTTTCCTTTTTAAAAAATTGTTTCTGTGTGATAATTGGAATTAATTGCCTTTTCCTCTTTGTTAACCTGAACTCTATATTAACTTTTCATTATATTATTGGTTACCTTTCCTTTTCTTATATTCATAATCAGATATATTTCTCTGTTATTACTTGAAAATAAGGTACCAACTCTCCCCCACCAAGATGTTCTTTTTTTTTTTGAGATGGAGTCTCGCTCTGTTGGCCAGGCTGGAGTGCAGTGGCGTGATCTCAGCTCACCGCACCCTCCGCCTCCCAGGTTCAAGGAGTTTTCTGCCTCAGCCTCCCACGTAGCTGGGATTACAGGCACCCACCACCATGCCTGGCTAACTTTTGAATTTTTAGTAGAGATGAAATTTCACCATCTTGTTCAGGCTGGTCTTGAACTCCTGACCTCGTGATGCACTTACCTTGGCCTCCCGAAGTGCTGGAGTTACAGGCATGAGCCACCGTGCCCAGCCTCAAGATGTTCTTTTCATCCTCCCCCATCATGTAAAAATTTTAGAATACTTTCTAATACCTTACATTTCTTCTTACTTTAGACGTCTTTGGCGTGCTTTTAGTCTCACCACCCATTCGCCCTAGCTTTTGTTGGAAAATTTTACTGGAACATTTTCCCCAAACCAATCCCTACAGGTATTACTGAAAAAACTTAGTAGTTTTGCTTCTAGGCTGTTTTGTTGTTGTAGTAGTTTGTGTGTTTTATGAATTTCTCTTACAGCCATGAATGTCACTTACATTTCAAGAATCTTTTTGTTTGGCTCTTGTACAATTTCCAGTCAGTCTGCCATTATCCAATTTAAATTTAATGGCATTTATATACTGCAAGATTTGTCACCTACCACTTTCTCCTTTTCTTCATTTTCTCTTTCTTCTTCACATTTATTTATTCTTTGGAGTAATTTTCTCAGATGGGAATATATAGATTTTTAATATGAATTTTTTGCCTAACTGCTAACTTTTTTTTTCCAGTCAGGTAAATCATGTCTTACCTAGATATAGAATTATTGGGTGCAGTTCTTTTCTCTTTCTGATTGTCTTTTGGCTCCTTTATGGGGTACTACTGAGACCTGCTTGGTCTTGGAAACCCTAACCCAGCGGCACGAGAAGAATTAAAGACGCACACACACAGAAATATAGAGTATAGAGTGGGGAAATCAGGGATCTCATAGCCTTCAGAGCTGAGAACCTCGAACAGAGATTTACCCATATATTTATTGACAGCAGGCCAGTGATAAGCATTGTTTCTATAGATTATAGATTAACTAAAAGTATTCCTTATGGGAAACAAAGGGATGGGCCAAAATAAAGGGATGGGTCTGGCTAGTTACCTGTAGCAGGAACATGTCCTTAACGCACAGATCACTCATGCTATTGATTGTGGTTTAAGAACGCCTTTAAGCTGTTTTCCTTCCTGGGTGGGCCAGGTGTTCCTTGCCCTCATTCCGGTAAACTCACAACCTTCAGTGTGGGCGTCATGACCATCAGGAGCATGTCACAGTGCTGCAGAGATTTTGTTTATGGCCAGTTTTGGGGCCAGTTTATGGCCAGATTTGGGTGCCTGTTCCCAACAGGTTACTTTATTCCCATTTTACTTTTGACTCACTGGGGCTCAAGTCTGGTTTTGGAGTGCTCTAAGTGGTGGCAGTCTACACAAGAAGGAAAAATGTATGTTCTTTATCTTGATGGATCATAACTGGAGAATTGTTCCCTACATCCTCTACTCTGTAAAATCTTTCATGTTAGGCCTCAAATATGTTCAACCCATAGGAAGGTCAGGCACATGACCTGGGGCAATGTTGGCCTGTTCTCTAGGGTTTTTAGATTTCAGTGCCCTGTACTCTTCTCAGGATTTGCTAATTTTCCAATCTTTGTCTTGAGGCTCTTCTCAATCATTTCCCCTGTTAGGAAGCCCTCAAATTTCATACCTCACTTTACTCAGTAGACACTTGGATTCACAGGCTGATAATTCAGAGTTGGGTATGAGGAGAAGTCAGACATGTTTAGATTTATCATCTTCCTAGGATCCTTAATAGTTTATTTTTAATTTCCAAGTAGTCTTTGTCTTCTTTTTTGACCTTATTATTTCTTTTCTTGTTTTATCATTATGACAAGAATGTTCTGAACAATTCCCTCCTAGGGAGGAGAGGAGCAGAATAAAGATTTTCTTTATTTATGTTCTATTTTAACTTCTATTTGTAATCATCCTTAAATTTGTCAAAGGCCTTTTTAACTGGTACTTTCTAAATATCTGAATCTAGAGTGAAACCCTGTCCCTAGTAAGACAAGAAGCTCAGACTATTCAGCTACTTCTCTGCTTCTGCTGCTCTTTGTCAGTATAACCTATGATTTTAGATACAAATCATGTATATTGTGTTTTTTCTTTCAAAAAGTTTTCTTGCATTTATATTTTAATTATATGATTCTGTTTTTAACAGTTATTTAAACTCATTACTATTTAAATGGTTCCATTTTGGGTAGATTAATATTTAACACTGATTTAAACTTAAATTTTCTCTATTTTAATTGGAATTGGTATT
>NW_016806491.1:1685605-1702909 GCF_001698545.2 Rhinopithecus bieti
CAGGAATGTTTCTATTATAGTCTTATTTGCAAAAATACATAATTATCTTAATTTTAGGGGGAAATAAAAGATAACATTACAGCAGCTTTCACTGATTTGTTTTTTTAAGTACTTTGAAATATTAGTTCTATTTATATTTATTTTTATAAGAAGCTTTTTCTCCAAAGAGTATATAAAGACATTTTTTGCTTTTAGAATCTTGATAATATCTGTGGGATCATCAGAAAATTTTAGATTATGAAATCTTTTTTTATTTTTAAAAATTTTTGTGGATACATAGTAGGTGTATGTATTTATGAAGTACATGAGGTGTTTTGATACAGGCATGCAATGTGAAATAAGCACATCATGGAGAATGGGGTCTCCATCCCCTCAAAGCATTCCTTTGGTTTACAGATAATCCAGTTACATTCTTTAAGTTATTTTACAATGTACAATTAAGTTTAGATGGTGAAATCTTGAAATGTGGAGAATTTCCACTTCTAAAAACATATTTCTCTTCCTAAGTTTGTATTGTATATATATTCAAAAAGATAGAATATTTTTCATGACATTACTTTACTACAAGAACAATGGTGTATAATAAAAATATTACTAAGCCTTGGTAAAATGAAGCAGTTATATTGTAGTCTGGTGGCTTATATTTGATATAATTGTAGATGGAATTTTTTAAATTAGCAATTTGTTATAGTTTGCTCTATTAAGACTTAGCCTAAAGTGTTTATGAAATTCCTATATTTTTATTGCTAGACACTCCAAGTTCAAATAATTGTTTATATCCTCAGGATAAAGAAGGAAAGATTTGAGCTTTTTAGCCACTGTACATTTCTTAATTAAAACTAGTGAAGAATAAATTAAATAGCTGTGATTATTAAAATAATAGCAAAATAATTAGTAATGGAATGATATTTCTTTAACTTGCACAGTCTGTTTTGAAACAAGTCATTTAATTTGGTTTAAAGAGTTAATTATGATGAGAGGATATTTAATATCCTCTAGCATATGACAGCTTCAAAATATAAATATGGTAATTTATTATAAAATGAAGAAAGCTGGGGCACATCATTGTTAATGCAGTCCTTTTATCTCTGGAAAATGGAACTCATATTAAGCTTTGCCTCTCAAGGGAGAGAATATGGGGGGAGGGTATGGAAGAGGTTTACTGTATTCTTTGTGTACATCAGAAAACTATCTTAGCAAACTAGACTTCCAAGTTTTGAATGATGGGATTATAGGAACAATTATGACAAAAGATTTTTGCAGAGCTACATATAGTGGTGGAGCTAGTGGTTGATTTTAATTTTATTATATTGGCACCTATTATATATGAACTTTGTTTAAAAAAATTAACCTTAATTGTAGGATATGCTTTTTAGTGTATAATAACAATTTAAGCTGTAGATTTTTTAAATGCCCATATAACATACCAGCATTGCCTAGTATAAACACTACAGATTTAACAGTTGGATTTATATTAAATTATTGCCATGTATTCTTTTAATAGAAATGTCTATCAATGGGAAGGTTTCAGTATTTACAGCTCCAAAGATGCTTTATGTTCATATTGATAAGCAGAAGCCACTACAGGTTTCAGAAACATGTTTTCAGTCATCAAATGAAGTCCAGGTTATGTGTCCTTTTGAACAGTAACACTGTATTTTCATTTAATTGTTTGAAGTTGATACTCTAAATGACTATAGTTAATATGTTAGTATCAAGAATATTTTTACTGATCACTATGCAGTTACATGAGTTATTTAAATATTCATCAAATTTACTTCTTTTTGGTAGTGTTCTAATATTTATAAGTCGAGCTGGAATATGTAGTATTCAGATTTAAAAACTGCATGGGCATTTAAGTGGGTTCATTGTAGAAGGCATAGACCATATCATATGATCTCAAGGGAGTTTAGAATAAATTAACTGTAAATTACGTGAATTCATTACTAAGGAACAAAGGTGTTTATTCATCTTTTCAGAATCTGTTTTATGAAAAGAAAAGAATGGACTGGCTTACTTGTCTTCAATTTACTTTTAAACTTTCATTGTTCTAAGTAGCAGTGCTAGTTATAACTGATTCATCACTATTCAGTAAGCATTTATTGAAAACCATCTATGTGCAAACCACATTGTTAGGTGCTGCGAATAAAACGATGGATAAGCCCTATCCTGGAGGAGTCAAAACCTGACTAGGATGGCAGATATAAATAACTATCATTGTGCCAAATGCTATACTATTAGAGTGAGTAAGGCTAGTGAAGGAGCCTAGACAATTTTGTATCTTCCACATAAAAAACAGAAAAAAATGTAACTATGAAAAAAATGTAACAGAAAAAAATGTAGCTATGAAAGCATTTTCCTTGTTAGTAATAGGACAAAGAAGATTCCAGAGAAGATGGTTCACTTGAGTAAAACTTTATAAGTATGTAGGAATGACGTTCAAGACAGAAAGCATAACCTGAAAGAAGACGTGGAACTCGGGAATGTTTATCTAATAACTAGAGTTTATGGAAATAAATAAATCAGGCCAGGACCACACTGTGATAGATCAAGAAAGCCAGAGTAAGAAATTAGGGCTTACCCTGGAGAGTTAGTGAACAGTAGTAAATAGAATTGATATTATCTGTATTTTAGAATGAACTGGCTAGGAGATAGATAGAGGTTGTCAACATATTGCAACCAGTTTCATAAGCCAGAAACCTGTGGACCATCTTTGCCTCCCTCACCTGACTATCCAGTGAGGTACTGTCAGTTTTGCTTCCTAGATATTGCTTAAATCTATTGACTTGCCCCTGTTCTGTAGACATGATTGTTATTCAAACTAGCATTATATTGCCTGGACTAATGTGGTAGCCTCTAACTGGTCTTGCCATATTACCCTTGCTCTTAGTACATTGTTTGACATTACTAGAACACTGCTATCTCCCACCCCAAGCCCCTTCTTTTTTGTTAATATCTAGTATTTGCCTGGTGTAGTGGTTTGAATTGTGCCTCTCAGAAAGGTATGTTGAAATCCTAACCCCTGGTATCTGTGAATGTGACCCTATTTGGAAACAGGTTTGTTTGTTGCAGGTGTAATTAAGATGAAAGTTAAGATGAGCTCATACTGGAGTAGTATGGGCCTTTAATCCAATGACTTATGTCCTTTTAAAGAAGGAAGACACAAAGAGATATTATACATGAGGGGAGAATGTCTTGTGACTATGGAGGCAGAGACTGAAGTGCTATAGCTGCACGTCAAGGAACACAAAGAATTGCTAGTGAACCACCAGTAATTAGGAAGAGGCAAGAAAGGATTCTTCCCTACAGGTTTTGGAGGGAACATGGTCCTGTCTATAACTTGATTATCAGACATCTAGCCTCCAGAACTGTGACATAATACATTTTTGTTGTTTTAAGCCATCTACTTTGTTTTGGTTTGCTATGGAAGTTTTGGTAAACTAATACTCTTGGTATACATTGTTCTATTTTTTAGCTTTCAGTATTTCTCTCCTTATATTTAGATCTCTTGTGAACAGCTTTTATCTGGATTTATTTTTTATTGTTGTGACTCATTGACAATCTTTACTTTGTAAATGGAGCATTTCATCCATTTATACTTTATTAATCATAAGTAATGAATTTTTGCAATCTTATTTTGTGTTATTTGTCCTGCCTTTTCTATACTTTTCCTCCTTCTTGCCTTTTATTTTATTTTTTCCTTATTGTTTTTTTTCCCCTGCTCAATTTAAAGTCGTAGTTTGAAATTTTGGGGTTTTTTTGGTGGTTACCCTAGAAATTTTAGCATGCATATCTAACTCTTTAAATCTAAAGTTAACATTTGTACTTTTCCAAGAAATGTAATTCAGATCACTCCTTTCCAAGTTACATTTCTATCTCTTTTATTATAGCCCACAATACCTTGTTATTTTTGTTACATACAGTCAATATTTGATTGCTTTTCCTACATATTTACAACTTCTTTTGCTGTGCCTGCCTTCTATTACTTCAGACTTTCTGCCAGTAGTTACATTCTTTAATGTTTCTTTTGGCTCTGCTGGTAGCAAGTTCAGTTGTTTTAGTGACAGTCTTTATTCTATCCTATTTATTGGATATTGAATTCTAAGTAAACAGTTATTTTTTCTTCAGCATATAGACAGTTTTATTCCAGTGTCTTCTGACTTTCCTTGTTGCTGTCAACAAATCAGCTGTTCGTATAGTTGTCTTCTTACCCCAAAATAAAGGTAACCTTTCCTTTCTTTGTTCTTGTTTTGAAGATTCAATCTTTGTATTTGAGGTACTGTAGATTTACTATAATGAGCCTAGGTATGGATTTTTTTTCCCCCAACTGGAACTTATTAGGCTTGTGGAAAATGCATTACATTGTTTTTCATCAGTTCTGAGCTTTTCCTGCTGTTATTTCTTCAAATATTACTTTGCCCCATTTTTTTTTTCTTCTTTGCTTCTGGAATTTCACTTGATTAATTAGTTAAACAAATAAATATTTTCAGTATTTGCAGTTACTATTGTAGGAGCTTGTGATATATTAATGCAAAATCAGATCCCAGATTCATGGAACTTATGTTTTATTTAGGAGAGCAGACAATAAATGTAACAAATAAGTAAATTAGGTAATATGTTGAAAGCTAAATCAGTGTTTGCAAAAAGTTAAGTATAATAAGGGATTGGGTGTTCCAGTTTGAAGGGGAGGAGTGACAAATTAAAATGTTTTAAGTCCCATTTTAAGTCCCATAAAGTAAGATTTGAGCAAATAGTTGAAGGAAGTGAGGGAGTTAGCAAAGCAGATAGTAGATATAGGGGAGAAGCACCAGATGGAAGAAACAACTGGAGCAAAAGATCCTGTACAGACCTTGGAGCCTGTGTGGCAAGAGATGACTAAGTGAAGGAGGGAGAGAGAAGTAGAAGAGATTAGGCCTTGTATTATCTCATCTTATGGCTACTGTTAGGGCTTCACCTTATACTTTGAGGGAAGTAGGAGGCATTGCTAGGTTTCAGGATGATAACTGACATAATTTGACTTTTTTTTTGTTTTTTAATTTCCCTTTGAGAATCCCTCTTGGATAGGGAAGGGCCAGGGAAACCAATTAAAAGTTCACTGTAGGAATCCAGACAAGCGTTCTTGTGACTAGGATGGTAACATTAGTAATGGTGAGAAACAGTCAGATTCTGGATCTTTTGAAGGTGTAGGTGGTGATTTTCTTTACTGTGTTAGTTAAACTAAAATTGCATTTCCTAGAATTCCCTTCCTTGTGTGGTACTAGGTTATAGCTAGCCTTGAGAAATGTGTGATACTTGGAAGGCAAAAGTAAAACAGCAGTCATTACATTCAGATGTGTGCATAACCATTGCTCTGTTGGCTTACCTGTTAGCTTCTCTGAGTCATGGGCCAATGAATGTATAGCTCCATAGGAAAGGGAAACAGCTTCTTCTGCAGGTCATCTACAGCATCAGGTTTAGATAAGGTTGAAAACAGACTTGGCTTCCAGTTTGTCTCCATCGTTCCAGTTTGTTCTCAGGCATTGCAATTTGTCCTAGTTTATGTCCAGGCTTTCTTCCCACCTGTCTGCCCTCCTGTCATAGACTTTAGGCTTACCATCAAACACGGGGATACAGGCTTTTAATAGACTTCTTCAAAAACTCCCATTAATGGTCTCTGGTTAGAAGTATTTTTCTGATCCTCCAACCATCTCCTTCAGGATCTTTACTCCCTAGCTTCTACCACAATAGTATAAGATCTAACTCTTATAATAAACCCCTGATTCTGTATCACTGGATGGTTCGGCTTCCTAGATTAACGCATAAGTGGTATATTGAGCTGATAGATTTGAGAGAGAGGAGCCATGATTGATTCCATAGGGAAGAATGTGGAATAAGTGGTTTGGGAAAAAGGTTGAGGTTTTTAATTGTTCACAGTCATTTGAGATTTATATGATGTATGTGCAGGACAGACTGATAATTAAATGGGAATGTGATAGATGTCACCCTTCCTACTTCTTTCAAATTTTGATGCCCACCCCCCGCCCCAATATAATATTGCTTTTGGATTACTCTTTTGCAAGGCAAAGGAAGTTCCTAGAGCTTTTCTTTATCTCTTTCTACTATAATGACCCTTAACTTGTGTATAAGAGAGTGCCTATGGGGATTCTGCCAGTTATTAAGTATGTCTATTCCAATTATACATTCAGGAACAGAAGAAAGTACCACAGGGTGAGTCTGTGGACTAACTGGGTCTGCTATGGTCAAACTTGTGTTAAGACTTCACGCATTGGCTGGGCGCGGTGGCTCAAGCCTGTAATCCCAGCACTTTGGGAGGCCGAGACGGGCGGATCACGAGGTCAGGAGATCGAGACCATCCTGGCTAACACGGTGAAACCCCATCTCTACTAAAAATGCAAAAAACTAGCCGGGCGAGGTGGCGGGCGCCTGTAGTTCCAGCTACTCCGGGAGGCTGAGGCAGGAGAATGGCGTGAACCTGGGAGGCGGAGCTTGCAGTGAGCAGAGATCCGGCCACTGCACTCCAGCCCGGGCGACAGAGCGAGACTCCGTCTCAAAAAAAAAAAAAAAAAAAAAAAAAAAAAGACTTCACGCATCACCTGACTTCTTTAAGTCTTCACTTTGATGTATTGTGTCATAGTAGTGTGTTGTGCTCCAAGAGTTGGCATCACTTCCCTGGAATCAGTATAGAGTGTTTCTGAAAAGTCTGGATATTAATTTTTCTCCATGACATAATCATTCTAGTACAGGGGTGCCCAACCCCCAGGCCAGACCAGTATAGGTCTGTGGCCTGTTAGAACCACGCTGCAACAGCAGGAGGTAAGTGGCGGAGGAACAAGAATTAATGCCTGAGTTCCACCTCCTGTCAGATCAGCAGCGATATTAGATTCTCATAGGAGCACAAACACTACTGTTATCTGCTCATTCAAGGGATCTAAGTTGCATACTCCTTATGAGAATCTGACTAATGCCTGGTGATTTGGCATGAAACGGTTTCTTCCCCAAACCATCCCCCCACCCCCATTTGTGGAAAAATTGTCTTACACAAAACCGGTTCCTGTTGCCAAAATGGTTGAGGACCAAGGCTGCTCTAGTAGATAGCAGTAGGTCTTTCTGGGGATGATTTGGTACATAATTTAAAGCATATACTTGTGGCAAAGCCATAGGGTCTTTCTGCAAGGGGACCTGGCCTCGCCTTGCATCAAGGGCCTTTGGGTGGGGACTGACTTATATCTGAAAACTGGGTAAGAGGGGAGCGGCAGGCCACAACTGGACCACAGGAAGCAGCCAGTTGGTCGTGAAGAAACTTGCTGGAAAATGTTGGAAAATCAAAGCTGGTCTGCTAGAAGCCAGTCTTTGGTGGTGGGGAAATTTGCCAGAGAATACCAGTAGGCTAGAGCTGGTCTGCTAGGGGCTTGGGGGAGAGTGCCACCAGGCTTCCCACACAATATTTAACTGACAACTGCATCATAGGAAAAATCCAAACCAGAACCCAGGATATGCCCTTGTAGTGTCCCTTCACTGCTCTGTACTCACAAAGCCCAACATTTGTACCTGCTGGCAAAGGAGTAGTGTTACAGGGTCCTGATCTTGTATCACAAAGCAGGGCAAGAGGGGTAGCTTTGGAAATAAGAGACAGTAAATTGATAACTGCCACAGTTAAAATTGATAACTGGTACAGTTATATTTGAAGTATATAAGGGGGCCAAGTTATTCTTTTGAAAGCTGATAAAGGGCAAGAATCAAGCCTTTATTTCTTCCGCTTTTTTTTTTTTTTTTTTAATATATACGACACATACTTCAGATAGCCAAATGGTAAGGGTAGGTTTCTTTTTATGAAAGTTTTCCAGCCATGTAATGAAGAAGGAATAATAGACTATCACCATTTTGTAACTTCTAATGTATCTAGACCAACACTGTTCTATAGAAATATGTGAGTCACACATGTAATTAAATTTTTCTAGTAACCATAATAAAAAGTAGCAACAGGTGAAATTAATTCCAATAACATATTTTATTTAACTCAGTGTATCTAAAATGTCATTTCAACATCAGTCTAATATGTATCACCCCATGTGTCTTTTCCCTTTTGCTGATTTTCTATGCATCGTTTTGTTGTAATAGCTTGTAACTGTGAGTACAACATCTGAGTCCTTTGAGTTCTTCTAGGGAATCCTTGAACATGATTCCTAGTACCTCAATTTGGCTTTGTCTGGTACTTTCTCATAATTAGATTGGGGTTAGGCACTTTTTGTAAGAATACCACAGAAATGATGTGCTGTTTTCAGTGTGTCATTTCAGAGTAGATGATATAGGTATGTCTCATTACTGGTAATGTTAACCTTCATCACTGTTAAAGGTGGTATCTGCAGAGTTTCTCTTCTGTAAAGTTGCTGCTTTCCTTTTTCTAGTTAATAGGTTCTTGGAGAGTCTATGCAAGTACTCTGTTTCTCCTCAAATTCTACTAGTTGTAGCTTCTATTAGTAGATCCTGCCTGCAAAAAGTATCCCTGCAGTGTTCCTTATGGTAATTTTTTATTTCCAGGAAAAATACTTTGTTTTAACCTCTAAACTGATTAGAACTATATATACTTAGAAACAATAAGTTGGTTTTATTTGTAACCAAAAATACTCATCATTTGATGCATTTCCTTAGCTTGTTATTTATATTAAGCATCATATTTGTAATGTTTCCTTAACTTCCCAAATACTTGAAATTTATCTCATTTTAGTTGTCATGATAGCAGATTATTATAATCCTGAGATTTTAAGCTACTTTCTCCTAAATTACTCATCTTGTTTAGTATATGTTATAGTAATAATACATTGAAATTGTCTTATTAAGAATCAATCTCATATCATAGCATAAAAAAACTATCCATATGTAATAACAGAAATCAGGTTTTCTAGAGGAAAAGAGCCAATATAACAATTCGTTTTCTCTTCTTCTATTGTCTTCTGTATTTATAAAGTGTAGTAAGAACAGGCCGGGCACGGTGGCTCACGCCTGTTACCCCAGCACTTTGAGAGGCTGAGGTGGGTAGATCACAAGGTCAGGAGATCGAGAACATCTTGGCCAACATGGTGAAACCTCATCTCTACTAAAAATACAAAAATTAGCCAGGCGTGGTGGTGCACACCTGTAGCCTCAGCTACTCTGGAGGCTGAGGCGGGAGAATTGCTTAAACCTGGGAGGCGGAGGTTGCAGTGAGCCTAGATCGAGCCACTGCACTCCAGCCTGGATGACAAGAGCGAAACTCCATCTCAAAAAAATAAATTAATTTTAAAAAAGAAAAAAAAAAAGGAGTCATAAGAACAATCCTATTCTTACCAACTATGTTAGAATGATTACTAGTTTTTGACAAAGCTGTTTTATTTCCTTATGTTAAATCATATAGTTTAGAGATGATGAACTCATGAAAGCTTATTTGATAGTGAAATTTATTATATAATGACAAATGCAAATATAAATTCAATATTAAAATGTAGCTTATATATGGTATTTTATTTCTTTGTGGGGAAAAGGTGAAGAGTACCAACAAAATATTTTTAGGCTTTATACTAAGCCGTTTATATTTGTCATTTCAATTCATCACTCTAAACCTATAAAACAGATGTTGCTGTCTTCATTAAAAATAAGTAAACTATTCGCATGGCTGCTGTGGAAAACAGTATGGTGATTCCTCAAAAAATTAAAAATCGAGTTACCATATGATCCAACAATTCTGCTTCTGAAAATGGGGTCTCAGAGAGATTTGTACACCCATGTTTATAGCAGCATTATTTACAATAGCTAAATTGTGGAAGTGATATGGTGTCTATAGATGACTGGTTAAGCAAAGTGTGGTATATACATACAATAGAATATTATTCAACCTTAAAAAGGTAGGAAATTCTGACATATGCTACATTGTGAATGAACCTTCAGGACATTATGCAAAATGAAATAAGCCAGATACAAAAAGACAAGTACTATGTGATTCCATTTATATGAGATGCCTAGAGACAGGAAATAGAATGGTGGTCACCAGGGGCTGGAGGGAGTGGGGAATGGGAAGTCATTTTATAGGTGTAGAGTTTCAGTTCTACAAAACGAAACAACAAAAAACTTCTGGAGATGAATGGTGGTGATGGTTATATGACATTATGAGTGTATTTAATACCACTGAACCGTACACTTAAAAATGGTTAAGATGTTACATTTTGTTCTGTGTGTTTTACCATAATAAAAAAAAATTGGAGAAAGAATAAGTAAACTTCTTTAAAGTGGTTCAGGAACTTCTCTAAAATCACATAAGTCTTAAGTATAGGAATTAATATTCAAACAAATCCTTGTTATGCTCCAAAACTTACTCCTTTTCTATCATAATCATGGTTTTCAAACTGCTCCATGAAAAATACAGTATTTTATTTGAGTGAAGAGTCTTCACTGCCTTTTTGTGCATTTTAATACAAAATTAATATTTACTTCTTATGTTACTATTTCAGATCTAGCTTTGGGGAATATAGCATATCTTCAAATTTGGAAATTGAAGGACTAGCCCTATAATGCCTATTTCTTCTTAGACATTGCTTCTGTAATCCATATCTTTTTCTCCAAATGCAAGGTGATGTCTTAAATTGTGACTTAGCAAGCTACCTATGCATTTGCCTTGTATGTAAATATAAATAATAGGGGCAACATTCTGTTTTTCTTCCGAACTGTAATTCTAGAAAACTTCTCTCTAATTGCTACTCATAAGCACCTTTTGAAAAGGTTTTAAAATCACCTATACATTTTAAGTGAATGCTGCCAAACTTCAACAATTAGCTATTGTAATGTAATCTAATCTTGGAATTCATTTAGTGCTTACTGGTAAATTTTCTTTCCTACCTGGGACTAACTCTTCTAAGCCTTGTCAATAGATCTGGGTCACTTAGCCACAGCACTCTTTATCACAATCAGAGCATGCTGTGACTTCCTGATATTTCCCTCGATAGCTTCTGACAAGCCCTTCTTTCCCTCAATGTAGTCCCCAACTTTTCCTTTGAGATTATAGAAGGGAAAGATGAAAGGAGAATGGATTATTGATGGCAATGATTTAAAAAGCTATCATGGTATGTTAACTAGTCATGTAGCTGTATGTGTAAACTTCAAATAATTTTTGAAACTGATGTGATATGAGCTGGCTGTTTTAAGTCTTTTAAAAACATTCTTAAAAGAAATGCTTTTCCATTGCATATTTTAAATATATTTGAACAGAACTGATTAGTTTTTAAACAAAAAGTCATTTCCTCTCAGTTGTCTGATTTCTGTTTTGGGCTATTGACCTTCCCTCCTTTTTGGAAGGTAAATGCTCAACTTTCTGCCTTTATCCAATACATGTTAAAAGTATTGTTTGTTTTCGCTTTGCTGTGTATATGTCCTATTTGTCTGAATCAGCATTTTCACTTTACACCCTATGCTCATGGAATTCAGGACCTCTTGTTTTTACAGTGCATTGTCATCATGCTATAAAAGAAAATGCATTTAATAAATGTTTTTTAACATCAGTTAAGTATGTATGTTTCAGCTCTTTTCTTGTAATGTTTTAGATTTAGGTTATTTTTATGATGTAGATCATTATGAAAAGAATACATGATCCTATTAATAGAAACGGAAAGATCAGGTCATCCTACTAATCGATAATTATTTGGGGTTATTTTCAATTATAAAGCTAATATGTATTTACGAGGAGATGGAGGAAGAAAACAAAAGTTCAGAGCCATGAAAAGGAAAAGTCTGCCCCCTCCCCATTACCCACATATAACCACTATTAATAATTTTTTATATGTAATTACTCATCATTAACTCTCTTGAAAATGTGCTTTCGAAGACTTCATTGCTAGATTTTGGATTGTGATGCCACATCATCTTTCAGCTTTGTTTATATGGAGGAGGGGAGCAGTTTTCATTTCATTTATTTTAAATTTAAAATTTTGAAAATAATTTTAACTTTTATTTTACACTCAGGAGGTATTTATGCAGGTTTGTTACATGGGGTATATTGTGTGATGCTGAGGTTTGGGGTATAATTGATCTTGTCACCCAGGTACTGAGCATAGTACTCAACAGTTTTTCATCCCTTTCCCCTCTTTCTCCCTACCCTTGAGTCCCCCATTGTCTATGGTTACCATCTTTCTGTCCATGAGTACCCAGTGTTTAGCTCCTACTTATAAGTGAGAACACATGGTATTCAGTTTTCTGTTCCCACATTTAGAATAATGGCCTTCAGCAATATCCATGTTGCTGCAAAGGACATGATTTCCTTCTTTTTTATGGCTGCATAGTATTCCATGGTGTATGTGTACCACATTTTCGTTATCGAAGCCACTGTTGATGGGCACCTATGTCAATTCCATTTCATAGTTATTGTGAATAGTGCCACGATGAACAAGTGAGTGCACGTGTCTTTTTGGTAAGACCATTTCTTTTCTTTGGATATATACCCAGTAATGGGATTGCTGGGTCAAATGGTAATTCTGTTTTAAGTTCTTTGAGAAATCTCCAAACTGTTTTCCATGATGTTCAAACTAATTTACGTTCTCATCAGCAGTGTACAAGTGTTCTCTTTTTTCTGCAGCCTCACCAGCATCTCATACCAGTCAGAATGGCTACTACTAAAAAGTCATTTCATTTTTTTTTTTTTTAATTTTACTTTAAGTTCCAGGATACATGTGCAGAACATGCAGGTTTGTTACATAGGTGTATATGTGTGCCATGGTGGTTTGCAGCACCTATTGACCCATCCTCACCTAAGTTCCCTCCCCTCGTCCCCCACCCCTCACCAGGCCCTGGTGTGTGTTGTTCCCCTCTTTGTGTCCATGTGTTCTCATTGTTCACCTTCCACTTATGAGTGAGAACATGCAGTGTTTGGTTTTCTGTTACTGTGTTAGTTTGCTGAGGATGATGGCTTCCAGCTTCATCCATGTCCCTGCAAAGGACATGATTTCATTCCTTTTTATGGCTGCATCTTACTCTTTTCCTTTCTTTTTTCTCTTTCTTTCTTTTCCCTTCTTTTTTGAGACAGGGTGTCTGTTACCCAGGCTGGAGTGCAGTGATGTGATCACAGCTCACTGCAGCCTTGACCTCCTAGGCTCAAGTGATCCTCTTACCTCAGCCTTCCACGTAGCTGGGACCACAGGTGTGTGCTACTGTGCTTGGCTAATTTGTTAATTTTTTGTAGAGACAAGGTCTCACTATGTTGTCCATCCTGGTCTCGAATTCCTGGGCTCAACAAATTCTCCTGCCTCGGCCTCCCAAAGTGCTGGGATTAAAGGCATGAGCCACCACGCCTGACCCCCTTTTCATTTTTCGATCACTTTTAATTCTGCTGTTCCATTTCTGAGCAGGTATAAACTCTAGAGTAGCCCTCTTGCTTTCTCCCAAGTATTCTTTCCTACTTGTCTCACAGAATTCCTTTACTTTCTTCTTTCATAATTTTCTCTTTCTGCTTCTGAAAAGAAACATTGTAATTTTAGGAAAATGTGGTTTCCTGGAAGAAGAGTAGGATGATTATCCTTTGGTGTCAGCGGAATGGGCGATAACTGATGAATGAATTTTATTGATTCCTCCAAGATGGTATTAATTTGTAGACATATTTTATGTATTACTTAAAAAAATTAATTCTGCTGTTCCATAAATTATATCCAAAGGATAAATCCTCATGGAGCTTCATATAGCAATTCAAATTTTCTATTTGCTTGGTATAATAAAATTAAACAATGTTAGTTTAGATAAATGGAGCATGTGTTAGGATATATATACATATGTATGTCTATATAATTTTTTTTTTCACACAAGTTACACTGGGGAACTATATCCTAATTCCAAAGTGTGAAATTTGGACTGACAGAATTATAAACATTTTTAACATTTTAAAGTATTTTCAATCTGTTCTATATGCGATGAGATATTTTTTGAGCCAGGCTTTGTCACGTTAGAAAATAGTTCCTAAAAGCAAAAGCTCTCTAATTACTTTCTTGTTTTCATACATAAACATAAGCTTACTTAAAATTTTTCTACCCTATTATTCCAGTGGTGTTTTTCTGTGTTTCTGTATTTATTTAATGATGCTTTTGAATGTCTTTACTGTTACAGGAAAGCTGTTTTCTCTTAGTTTTGCCTTCTCTCTTTGTTCTTCATTTCCCCTGCTTACCTCAAATCCAGCTGGAAGTGTTTCAACTGTGAATTGTTGGGTATTGGCCCAACATGAAGAACCCTCTAATTTAATAAGCTTCTTAGAAGAGTTCTTGGTTCCATACATTTGCTTCACTTTTTGTCTTACCAGCTTGTTAATAATAAGAATAACATAATTTATGTGTTTAATGCTTCTAATATGCTTGATTTTCCTTGTATGTGGTTTATATACATTATCTCATTTAATCAAGCTTTTTAATGATTTCTGTTGGCTACAATGAAAATTTGAGAAAGTTTTTCTATCTTCTTTATGTAATTCCATCACATACATTAATAACATAAAGTATAAATTGGTATCAGTTTTCTAAAGGAATAATTTTAAGATATAATTATTTTACATTAAGAATTTTAATTTAATAATTATTTATAGATCATTTATTTTAAAATTTCTTTTATGTGAATGCATGATTTCTTCCTGTTTTTGGAAGGGGTGTGTGTGTGTGTATGTGTTTTATTTGTAGACTTTAGTTTCCAGAACAGTTATAAATTTACAGAAAAATTGAGTACATATTAATAGAACAGAAAGTTCCCATATACACCTCTTGGTCCCCCCACAAACAGTGTACCCTGTTATTAGCATGGCAAACTTACTACAATTAATGAACCAATATTGGTATGTTATTATTTTATTTATTTGTTTATTTTTTGAGACAGGGTCTCACTCTGTCACCCAGGCTGGAGTACAGTGGCGCCATCTTGGCTCATTGCAACCTCCGCCTCCCAGGTTCCAGAGATTCTCTTGCCTCAGCCTTCTGAGTAGCTAGGACTATAGGCATGTGCCACCATGCCCAGCTAATTTTTGTATTTTTTGGTAGAGATGGGGTTTCACATGTTTGCCAGACTTGATACGTTGTTATTAACTAAGGTCCGTAGTTTATTCAGATTTCCTTAGTTTTTACTTGATGTCCTTTTTCTTTTCCAGGATCCCATCTAGAATACTACATTACATTTAGTTGTCATATCTCCTTAGGGTACTCTTGGCTGTGACATTTTCTCATACTTTCCATGTTTTTAATGACATTGCCAGTTTCGAGAAGCACTGCTCAAATGTATTATAGGATGCTCCTCATTTAGAATTTGTCTCTTGTTTTTCTTATAATCAGACTTGGGTTATGGGTTTAGGGGAAGAAGATCACAGGTGAAGTGTGATTTCTGTCACACTATATCAAGAGTACATATTACGAACATGAATTTATGATTTTTGATGTTGACCTTGACCACCTGGCTAAAGTAGGGTTTGTGAGTTTTCTTCATTTTAAAGATAACCCATTTCTTCCTCCTTTTCTTACTGTACTCTTCGGAAGGAAGTCACTATGTGAAGCCTACACTCAGACACTGAAATGTTACACTCTCCCCTTTTTAGGGTACTGTATAATTCTTTTTATACATTGGTGGATTTAGTGTTGGTAATAATTTGTTGAGGATATTTGCATTTATGTTTGTCTTAGTCTCCTTGAGCTACCATAACAAAATACCATAGACTGGGTGCCTTAAACAACAGAAGTCTATTTTCTTATAGTTCTAGAGACTGAAATTTCAAGATTACAGCAGGGTTGGTGTTTGGCAAGGGTTCTGCCCTTGAGTTGCAGATGCTGTCTTCCTACTGTGTATTCACATGGCACAAGGGGAGGAGGAAAACACTCTGTGCTGTCTTTTCTTATAAGACCTCTAATCCTATTGTATCAGGACCCCACCCTTGTGACCTCATTTACCTTTAATTACTTCCTAAGAGGCCATATTTTCAAATATAGCTTTGGAGGTTAGGGCTTCAACATATGAATTTGGGGAGCGGGGACAAACATTTCAGCCCTGCCTCCCTTCCCCCAATTTATATCCTTCTCACATGAAAAATACATTCATTTTATCCCAAGTCTTAGTTCATTCCAGCATCAACCTTGAAGTTCAAAGTCTCATCTAAATATCATCTAAAGTGGAAAGGGGTAAGACTCAAGGTATGATTCGTCCTGAGGCAAAATTCTCTCTAGCCGTGAATCTGTGAAACTAGCAAGTACTAAAATATGGTGGTGGTACAGGCACAGGATAAACATTCCCATTCTAGGAAGGAGAAATCAGTCTATGGCCATTCCACCCTGAACGTGCCTGATCTCATCTAAGAAGGAGAAATCAGAAGAAAGAAAGGGGTGTTATGTCCCAAACAAGTCTAAAACCTATCAAGGAAATTCCATTAGATCTTAAGGTTTGAAAATAATCTCTTTGATTTCATGCTGTGCCTTTCAGAACAACTGGCTTTGCCTTCTGGATCCACTGAGATGGCAGCCCCACCTCCATAGACTCCTGCCTCCAAGGCTCTGTGGGGTGATTTGTCCCCAAGGCTCCTGCGTAGCAATAACCTAGCTTGTTGAAATCATGAAGGATTGAAATCATCCTTGCCCTTTTAGACTGTGGTGAGAATGGCAGCTCTCTGATGATTTCTAAATCACATTTGGTGTTGTTACATTTTCTTGAAGGATAATGTATGTTCACACCCTGATGGTTGTATGTTTCCATCTTGTATAATCCATGAAGGCTGACTTCCTTCATTCAGTCCTTTACAGTTCATACTGGCAGTGTATCTGCTCAGATAATTTCATAGTCTCTTTACTGAGTGTTAGTACAGCCACAACCTTGGTGTTCTCCTTAGAAAGCTCTCATCTTTTAAAATATGAACAGACTGAGAATTTGCCACATCTTTAAGTTCTGGTTCTTTTTTGCCTAACAGCTTTATTTCTCTTTCTCTTGCATTTTACTATAAGCCATAAGGAGTAACCAAGCTTCTCAATACTTTGTTTAGGTATCTCCTCCTAAATGGTAGAGATACCTAAACAAAGTATTAAAGAAGTTAGGTATCATTCTCCTGAGTGAATATCCAATTTCGTTGACTACAAGTTCTACATTGCACACATTCAGTTTATGACAGTGTCCTTGAGAGACACTCATCTGTAGTTTTGTTTTATCATATGTTTATCTGATTTTGGTGTTAAGGTAATGTTCTCATAGAATGAGTTAGGAAGTATTCTGTCTATTTCTATTTTCTGAAACAGATTATAGAAAATTGATGTCATTTCTTTTTTTTTTTTTTTTTTTTTTTTTTTT
>NW_016806491.1:1703251-1712890 GCF_001698545.2 Rhinopithecus bieti
CCCGGCTAGTTTTTTGTATTTTTTAGTAGAGACGGGGTTTCACCGTGTTAGCCCGGATGGTCTCGATCTCCTGACCTCGTGATCCACCCGTCTCAGCCTCCCAAAGTGCTGGGATTACAGGCTTGAGCCACCGCGCCCGGCCATGATGTCATTTCTTAAATGTTTGTATAATGCACCCAGTGAAAACATCTGGGCCTAGTGCTTTATTTTTGGAAAGGTTAATAATTATAGGTTTAATTTTTAAAATAAATATTGGCCTTGTTAGATTATCTGTTTCTCCTTCTGTGACTTTTGGTAGCTTGTGCCTTTCAAGGAATTGATCCACTTTATCTAAATTATCAAATTTATGAGCATAGAGTGTTCTTAGTGTTCTTTTATTATCCTTTTAATATTCATGTGATTAATAGTGATGTCCCTTTTTTCACTTATGGTATTGGTAAATGTATGCCTTCTTTTTTTCTTCTTGATTACTCTGGCTAGAGATTTATCAATTTTAAAAATCTTTTCAAATAACTAAGGCTTTGATTTTATTGATATTCTCTGTTGATTTCCTGTTTTCAAGTTCATTGATTTCTGCTCTAATTTTTATTATTTCTTTTTTTTTCTGAGTGCTTTAAGGTTAAATTGCTCATTCTCCAGAATTTTCAAAAATAGAAACTGGTTACTGGTTTTAGATCTTTTCAAATAAATGCCTTCAATGCTGTACATTTCCCTGAAATCACTGCTTTCACTGCATCCCACAAATTTTGGCAAGCTTGTATTTTCGTTTTGATTTAGTTCAAAATATTTTAACATTTCTCTTGCCTGCTTTTTCTTTCCTCCTTCTTCTTCTTTTTTTTACACTTGTGTTATTCTGAAGTAAGTTGTTTAATCTCCAAATATTCTGGGATTTTCCAGGATCTTTCTATTACTGATTTCTAGTTGAATTCCATTATCATCTGATAAAAACATTATATTTGTTATGGTGTATTTTATGGCCCAGAATGTGCCTCTCTTTTAGAATATTCCATGTGAGTTTGAGAAAAATATTTATTCTGCTATTGTTGGATAAATTATTCTATAAATATCAGCTAAATTCAGTTGATTAGTGTTGCTTATCAACTCAACAACATTTTTACTGCTTTCTTGCCTGTTAGATCTATCAGGTACTAAAAAGGGGATGTTGAAGTTTCTAGCTACATAAGTGGATTTGCTTCTCTTTTAATTCCATTAGTTTTTGCCTCATATATTTTGATGTTCTATTTTTAGACATATGCATGTTAAGGATTGTTATGTCTTCTTGGAGAATTGACCCCTTTATCATTATGTAATACTCCATTTTATCCTTGGTTATTTCCTATTCTGAAGTCTACTTCATTTGAAATTAATAAATACAGATGCTCCTTGACTTATGGTGGGGTTACTTCCCAATCCACTTATTGTAAGTTGAAAATATTGTTAAGTCAAAAATGCATTTAATACACCTAACCTATGTAACCACCACAGCTTAGCCTAGCCTGCCTTAAATGTATTCAGAGCACTTACATTAGCCTATGGTCAAAATCATCTAACACAAAGCTTGTTTTATAATGTGTTGACTATTTCATGTAATTTATTGAATACTGTACTGAAAGTGAAACACAGAATGGTTGTATAGGTACTCAAAGTATACTTTCTGCTGAATGCATATTGCTTTTACATCACCATAAAGTTGAAAAATTGTCAGTTCAACTATTTTTAAGTCAGGGACCATCTGTACTCCAACCTTCTTTTAGTTAGTGTTAACTTGGTACGTATTTCTCCATCTCTTTTCGCTTACCTGCATCTTTATGTCTAAAATGGGTTTCTTATAGAAAATATTAGTTGGGTCTGTTTAAAAAAAATCTTCTCTGGCAGTCTTCATTTTTTAATCAATATATTTAGGTCCTTGACAGTTGAAGTGAATTTTGATATCATTGGATTAATATCAACCATGTTTGTATCTGTTTTTTATTTGTTGTACTTGTTCTTTTCATTTTTAAAATCTCTTTTTCTGACATCTCTGGTTGAAATTGAAGACCTTCAATTATTAATTATAGGTTTTAAATTTGCCCTGGCTTTTAAAGGAATAGGACACACTCTTTTCTCTTTACTACTTCTCTCTCTCTCTCTCTCTCTCTCTCTCTCTCTCTCTCTCTGATTCTGTCTCTTTCTCTCTCTTTCTCTCTGACTTCCTCTCCCAGTTTCTCTTTCCTCTTTGCTGGTCCCTGCCTCTGCCAGCCACTTATGCTACTGTTCTCCCGTCTCCTTCCCCTTCCCCTAGGGGAGGGACTGGCGGGAATGGATCTACTCTTTCTTTTCCTAAGAAGAAAGGAAATGGGGGGGGGTTCTGAGTATTTTTCTTACTACCAGAGGTTTGTGTGAGGTTCTACCCCCACTCATGGGAATTTCTCACCTCTTTCTGAGGTTCATCCCCCTCCTCAGTGGAGATCTCTCACCTCTTTTTAGCCTCCAAGACATCCCAACTGAGGAATACTTCACCACCTACCATGGCTTTCTTTCCTTAGTCCCTATTATAAGGAATGCTTTACCACCCCTGCGGTTGTCTCTCCTTGGTATGTCCTAACCAAAGAATGCTTTACCACCCTGCAGCTTTTTCCTTAGTCCCAACCACCAAGGAAATACTTCACTGTCTCCAGCGGCTTCTCCTTCCTTGGTGTGTACACAGAGTCATCTCCGCAGTATATGAGGATCCTTTAAGCTAGGTTCCTGACCAGTTTCTTTCCACGTTGCTGAGAGCTTTGGTTATTCTTCACACTGAGTGGATCCTGATTTCTCACCCCTGAGGCTGCCACAAGTGGGCGGGGCACACCTCCTCGTGAGAGAGAACCAGAGACCACCCCGGAAGGGAATGTAATCCCAGATGAGCCCCCAAATTGTTATAATTAAGTTTGGGTGCCATAAAACAAATAGCACTAGAATATGAAATTTTCTTTTTAGTTGTCAGCAAGGCAAGGTACTTCTATAGAAGGGTGTGCCCTTACACATGGAGCAATGGTGAACGCACACTTGGGCAAGGGAGGGGAAGGGGTTCTTATCCCTGATGCATGTGGCTGCTGTTGCTCTCTTGTTCCCCTATTGGCTAGGGTTAGACTGCACAAGGCTAAACTAATTCCGACTGGGTAACTTAAAGAGAGTGACAGGTGAGTGGTTTGGCGGGAAAAATAGTTATGACAGAGCAGGTAATGGGAATGAGTCAGGGTGGAGCAGGTAATTGGAATGAGCCAGGGTGGAGTAGGTAATTGGAATGAGTCAGGGTAGAGCAGGTAATCGAAAAAGGTTGCTTTATGAGGAAGTTAAGTTTAAAAGTAGAAGACAAGGAAGTGAACATACTGACATATTGATTCTTTGAAAAGAAATTTAGAACTCATATCTAACAATCCTCAAAAGAGCACGAACCCTATTATGAACTGTACATGTGAGGGATCTAGGTCACGTGCTCCTTATGAGAATCATAATTCCTGATGATCTGAGGTGGAAGAGTTTCATCCCAAAATCATCTCCCCCTTCCCCTGTCTGTGGAAAAATTTTCTTCCATGAAACCAGTGCCTGGTGCCAGAAAGGTTGGGGATCACCATCCTAGATGCTATTACCTACCATACACCTAGGCTATATGGCATAGCCAATTGCTCCTAGGCTGCAAATGTGTACAGCATGTTACTATACTAAATATTGTAGGCAATTGTAACAGTTGTATTTACATATTATAATATTTCTAAACAAGAAATTGTACCGTAAAAATAAGGTACAAAAGATTTTTTAAAATGGTACACCTGTATCAGGCACCTAATAGAACTTGCAGAACTGGAAGTTGCTCTGGGTAAGTGAGTGAGTGGTGAGTGAGTGTGAAGACCTATGACATTACTGCATAATGCTGTAGATTTTATAAACACTGCACACTTCAGCTACACTAAATTTATTTAAAAGTTTTCTTTAACAATAAATTAACCTTAGCTCACTATAACTTCTTTACTTTACGGACTTTTAGGATTTTTTTTTTTTTTGACCTTTTGACTGTTTTGTAAAAAGAGTTAGGTTAAAACCCAAACACGGCTGGGCTCAGTGGCTCATGCCTGTAATCTCATCACTTTGGGAGGCTGAGGCAGGCGGATCACCTGAGGCTGGGAGTTTGAGACCAGCCTGGCCAACATGGTGAAATCCCATCTCTACTAAAAATACAAAAATTAGCCAGGCGTGGTTGGGCATGCCTGTAATCCCAGCTACTGGGGAGACTGAGACAGGAGAATCACTTGAACCTGGGAGGCGGAGGTTGCAGTGAGCGCACATTGCACCATTGCACTCCAGCCTGGGTGACAGAACGAGACTCTGTCTCAAAAAACAAAAAACAAAACCTAAACACATTGTACAACTGTATAAAAAATTTTCTTTCTTGATATCCTTATTCTATAAGCTTTTTTGTACTTTCAAAATTTTAATTTTGATGTTTTTAATTTTTTGAATTTTACTGTTTTGTTAAAAACTAAGATGTTGTAGGTAGTGACTATCTGGGGCCGGTGACACAGGTGGTAAAGGAATTTATCAAGACAATTATAGGTAAAGAAAGATAGATTTATTAGAGAAAGTGAAAATAATGTTGCAAAGTTACAGTGGGCAGCACAGCAGAGAAGGGGTTGTCTGCAAAGTGACAGGGGCTGTAGGGAAGTTTTGTAGGGTTGTGCTGAGGGGGCTACATGGGTCATTGAGTTCTCAGGTTGTTTGTGATTAGCCATCTGTCAGAAGAATTGTTCATTGTTCTTTCCTACCTGGGGCCCCTTCCTCATTGTTGCTTCCTTATCAGAACTCCACATACATTAGCCTAGGAAATATAGGGTCAGGATAATCAGTTTCACTGTTTTTCACCTCCACATCGGGTCTGGTTTGGAGGTCTTCAGGGCCAGTAACATGCATGGAACTGTCATCTATGGTAACAATGCCATGTTCTGGAATACCTCCTGAAGGACCTGCCTGTGTTAATCTCTAAGTTAACTTTTTGTTGTTGCTGTTAAATAAGTAGAAGGAATACACTCTAAAATAACAATAAAAATACACTATTGTAAATACATGAGCTAGTAACATTTTCATTACTATCAAGTGTTATATACTGTACATAATTATACATGCTATACTTTTATACAACTGGCAGCACAGTAGGTTTGTTTACACCAGCATTACCACAAACATGAATAATACATTGCACTATGATGTTATGATGTCACTAGATGATACGAATTTTTCAGCTTCATTATAATCTTATGGGACCACTGTTGATAACCATGTATCATTGTTCCAAACATTGTTATGAGGCTCATGACTATAGTTACTTGTCTTCTCCCACTCTCCTATATGTGAGGGGATTTTTCTTGGATCTTTAATGTGAGAACCTTGTCAAAAACCTGGAAATAAAGCCCATCAAAGTATTAAGGTTGCCCTAAGACTAGGTCACCAGCAGTTTTTTAATACCAAGTAATCCGTACTCACTTCCGTAATTTGTCAAAATTATCATGCAAGTGTTCTTACCATTTTATGACTCCAGCAGCTTTTGTTCAAGATATGCTGATCTGTGCTGTGCTTGGCTATGATTCTTTCTTTTCTCCTGTGTCTCTAGATTTTAGGGTAACAGTTTGCCCTGTGATCTGAATTCTCTGATGAGTCTTAGAAAAGTCATATATTTTTGGTTTGTTTCGCCTTTTTTCTTTTTTTAGGGTGGGAATGATGACTTGCAAGCTGTATTACATGTTGTAGCTGAAAACCAAAGTCTGTGTTCTTAAAATTTATCTATATCTGTTCTGTATTTCCTCATGATCACCTCTTTAATTACTTAATGAAAAAATACAACAGTTTTTACCACTCCAGAAGCTTTTCTCAACTAGAACGTGCCTTAACCCTTAATGAATGTTAACTACTCATCATATACCCAGATTTACCTTTTTTTCCCTTATAAATAGTACTTTTATATTTGCATAAGCGGTAGACCAGATTCCTAATCTGTTCGATAGTATTTTTCTTTAAAAGTGATCAGAAAAATTCTTTTTTTGAAATTATAATTTCATTAATGGCATAGCAAATACCATATTTACAACCTGGGCAATTAACATCTCTGGAGCTTTAGGGATCAAATTTAATGAAACAATAATAAGTACTAGGTTATTAAGGATGATTGGGAGGATAAGTGTCTTGTCGTTTTTTCTGATTAAGTCCAGGGTTTGGATGAGAACACTAAACTCAGGAGAATGTTCCCAGAGAGGTGGTATAACTTGTATGAAAAATTAGAGGCTGACGTGTATATTGTGGTGTTTAGGTGAGGGTAAAGGGATTGTGGCTAGAAAATGAAAAAAGGCTGAAGACTATAGAAATTTGTTATCATTGTAAAGTTTAGGTGGGGCAGAAAAAATATCTGAAGGTCTTGAAATCTGAAAAGTATAGATTTAATAATAATTTTATCTCATAGGAACTGTAACATATTGATAATGCCCAAAATCTTTAATAGGTAGTGGAAAAGTTTAACTTTTTTACTTAGGATATTCTATCTAATTAATGGCACCATTAAATATTAGTAGCATGCACCATTGGAGAATGAATGCTTTGTAATTGAATTCTCATTATAACCAATGCAATGGAAACATGTTAGACTAGGAGTTGAGCTCAACCAAGGTTTTAGTTCTCCTCTAAACCACTAACCACAGAGTAGGGATGTCTTTTTATTCTTTACTCTGCACCAGATGCCAGCCTGGAGATGCTCAACACTTCTTGAATGATGAAATGAGTAGATGGACTGACAGGTGAACCAGTAAACATGAATGGCTTTTTGTTTCTTTATATGTAAAGTAAGAAAGACGACAAGGAATTCTGCTAGGTTATCTTTGAATTTCTTACCTATTTTTATGATAATACGTACTTTGGTACAAGTACCCTGAGAACTTCAAATTAAATTCTTTTGAAAGAAATAAAACATTTTGTTAAATACACATCTTTTAAATGCAAATTGAAAAGCAAGTGTCCTTGGATTTCAGAGGCTTTTTTTTTTTTTTTGAGACAGTGTCTCGCTCTGTCACCCAGGCTGGAGTGCAGTGGCGCGATCTCGGCTCACTGCAAGCTCTGCCTTTCGGGTTCACGCCATTCTCTTGCCTCAGCCTCCTGAGTAGCTGGGACTACAGGTGTTCGCCACCAGGCCCGGCTAATTTTTTATTTTTATTTTTTTAGTAGAGACCGGGTTTCACTGTGTTGGCCAGGATGGTCTTGATGTCCTGACCTTGTGATCCGCCCACCTTGGCCTCCCAAAGTGCTGGGATTACAGGCGTGAGCCACTGCGCCCGGCCTCAGAGGCTTTTTAATATAGATAAAATTTAAATTGAGTTCTTTAGCCAAGCTGAATAAATGTACAAGGTAAAAACGCAATCTCTTCATAAGTTTCACAGAGTAAACACTGGAAGCTGCAATAATAAATATGTAAAGTTTTTGTTTTTATTACAAATGTAAAGGATTACAGGTAGTTTAACATTTGGAATGCAGGTATGAAAGTACTGTAATCAAGTTGGAAGAAGCAGTATAAATCTGAAATTTTCTCAGTAACCAGTTGAATACATTTAGACTAGAAAATGAATCATTTATTTCAGTTCAAAGTTGCAGTGTCTGAGTTGAACCACAGAAGGAATAAAAAACTCCAAATTTGTTTAAGAATAGCAGATAACTGAATTCCAAGTGATAGCCTGTGATTTTCAAGGCAGTCAGAAAAGTTTCATGGAAGCCAAGTGAAGGGAAAGCCAAATGTCAAATGTGGCATTCCTTCATTAAGTAAGCATTTATTGATAGTTTGCATTATTCTAGGCAGAGGGATTGAAGAAGGCCAACCATGATGACCTCTCTAAGTCTATTGAATTTGCCAGTAATACACTTGCACTAAGTGGTCCTAAGTGAGCCTAAATCTCAAGTCTGCTATTTTCTTAATGCCCATTTTCTTATCCAAATAACTTGTACATTAGGCTTGTAACTGCTTTACTTAGATGCTTATTTTCTATACCTCTAAATATATATCATTGCTTTTAACCATTTTTATACTATGAAAAGGGGTAGCCTGCTGCTGCAGTGAGATTTGTGAACGTATATTTTAAAAGAAATATATCAGCTAAACATCTGGTTTTGGACATACTCTGTATCCTCTCTTCCACTAATTTTTTTTTTTTTTTTATTATTATACTTTAAGTTCTAGGGTACATGTGCATAACGTGCAGGTTTGTTACATATGTATACATGTGCCATGTTGGTGTGCTGCACCCATTAACTCGTCATTTACATTAGGTATATCTCCTAATGCTATCCCTCCCCGCTACCCCCTCCTCACAATAGGCCCCAGTGTGTGATGTTCCCCTTCCTGTGTCCAAGTGATCTCTTTGTTGAATTCCCACCTATGAGTGAGAACATGCAGTGTTTGGTTTTCTGTTCTTGCAATAGTTTGCTGAGAATGATGGTTTCCAGCTGCATCCATGTCCCTACAAAGGACACAAACTCATCCTTTTTGATGGCTACATAGTATTCCATGGTGTATATGTGCCACATTTTCTTCATCCAGTCTGTCACTGATGTTCATTTGGGTTGATTCCAAGTCTTTGCTATTGTGAATAGTGCTGCAATCAACATACATGTGCATGTGCTTTATAGCAGCATGATTTATATTCCTTTGGGTATATCCCCAGTAATGGGATGGCTGGGTCAAATGGTGTTTCTAGTTCTAGATCCTTGAGGAATTGCCACACTGTTTTCCATAATGGTTGAACTAGTTTACAGTCCCACCAACAGTGTAAAAGTGTTCCTATTTCTCCATATCCTCTCCGGCACCTGTTTCCTGACTTTTTAATGATTGCCATTCTAACTGGTGTGATACGGTATCTCATTGTGGTTTTGATTTGCATTTCTGTGATGGCCAGTGTTGATGAGCATTTTTTCATGTTCTGTTGGCTGTATGAATGTCTTCTTTTCAGAAGTGTCTGTTCATATCCTTTGCCCACTTTTTGATGGGGTTTGTTTTTTCCTGTAAATTTGTTTGAATTCTTTGTAGTTTCTAGATATTAGCCCTTTGTCAGATGAGTAGATTGCAAAAATTTTCTCCCATTCTGTAGGTTGCCTGTTCACTCTGATGGTAGTTTCTTTGCTGTGCAGAAGCTCTTTAGTTTAATTAGATCCCATTTGTCAATTTTTGCTTTTGTTGCCATTGCTTTTGGTGTTTTAGTCATGAAGTCCTAGCCCATGCCCATGTCCTGAATGGTATTACCTAGGTTTTCTTCTAGGGTTTTTATGGTTTTAGGTCTAACATTTGAGTCTCTAATCCATCTTGAATTAATTTTTGTATAAGGTGTAAGGAAAGGATCCAGTTTCAGCTTTCTACTTATGGGTAGTCAGTTTTCCCAGCACCATTTGTTAAATAGGGAATCCTCTCCCCATTTCTTGTTTTTGTCAGGTTTGTCAAAGATCAGATGGCTGTAGATGTGTGGTATTATTTCTGAGGGTTCTGTTCTGTTCCATTGGTCCATTTTTCTGTTTTGGTACGAGTACCATGCTGTTTTGGTTACTGTAGCCTTGTAGTATAGTTTGAAGTCAGGTAGCATGATGCCTCCAGCTTTGTTCTTT
>NW_016806491.1:1713470-1752414 GCF_001698545.2 Rhinopithecus bieti
AGTGAGAGAGAGCATCCCTGTCTTGTGCCAGTTTTCAAAGGGAATGCTTGCAGTTTTTGACCATTCAGTATGATATCAGCTGTGGGTTTGGCATACATCGGTCTTACTATTTTGAGATACATTCCATCAATACCGAATTTATTGAGAGTTTTTAGCATGAAGGGCTGTAGAATTTTGTGAAAGGCCTTTTCTGCATCTATTGAAATAATCATATGGTTTTTGTCTTTGATTCTGTTTATATGCTGGATTACATTTATTGATTTGTGTATGTTGAACTTCTTCCACTAATTTTTAAAGGTTTTCCTCATATGATCTACTTCTTCACTGTGGTTCACTTAATTTTTTCCTAATTGGAAGATAGCACAAAGAGTTGGCAGTATACATTTCTATGTGACTTTAAGCACATACAGAAATGTTGCAACTTCAGTCTGATTAGGAATAATGATAAAATAATATAAATATAAATAAGGAATAAAATAAATTAGAAAATAAGGGGCTCCAAACTTCTTTAAAGTATTTTTCCTTTTGTTATAACCCATTTTTTTCTTATATGAACTCATTTTTATGATATAGTCTTGTCATTAGGGCAAATCATAGGCTTGAATTAAAAGATAAGTAGACACCACTTTATTTTTTTTAAGTTTTTGTCAGCCTCCATCTATTAACATATCTTTCCTTCCATTTCTCCAGCCTAGTGCCTTATAACAATAGGAGCTCTATAAACAGTACTTTTTTTTTTCTTTTCTCGGGGGCAGGGAGACAGTCTCACTCTGTTGCCTAGGTCGGAGTACAGTGGCACAATCTTGCCTCACTATAACCTCCACCTCCTGGGTTCAAGTGATTCTTGTGCCTTAGCCTCCTAAGTAGCTAGGATTACAGGCATGTGCCACTACACCCGGCTGATTTTTGTGTTTTTAGTAGAGATGAGGTTTCCCCATGTTGGCTAGGCTGGTCTGGAACTCCTGGCCTCAAGTAATCCGCCTGCCTCCCAAAGTGCTAAGATTACAGGCATGAGCCACCACACCTGGCTATAAACAGCACTTAAATGGTGAGTTAGCACTTTCTTGTGAATTTCTGTATTACACTCTATTCTTGCCCTACTCTTTGCCTCCTGACCAGATTGATTCAGTAGCAGCTACTATTGAAGATAATTAACCTAGGAATGAAGTTGAATGGTCTCCCCTTGGTCTTCACTGATATCTTTGTGGGTGGCTCCCCGACTCAGCCTTCTCTGTTCCTACCCCAGCAGAAGGTTGGGACTTCTTTTTACAGCCTACAGAGTATGGATGTCTAGCTTCACCACTTGGCCTTTGCTGGTAGGGTTGGGGGTGGGCTGCTATTTTTTTCTGTGGTGTTTAGCTAGAGTGGAGTGGTTCTTGTTGAAAAGCTTCTGTCTTGGTAGGCTGGCCTACTTCCTGAATAGAGAGGGCATGCTTTTCTTGGGGCTTTTTTTTTTTTTTCTGGGTTTCCTCCCATTGGTGTTTTGGGTTGTTGGTGTCTCCAGTACCCAGTCTGAATTACATGAGACAAAAAGAAAATACATGAAACCAACCAACCAGCCGAACAAACAAACAAATACACGAGACAAAAAGAAAACCCATCATTTTGTTCCTTGGATCCTGAGCTCCCTTGTCAGACTGCCACCTTCTCTTCATCTTCTGAAAACAGAAGTTTCGCAGGAACATATAATTTAATTTACAAAAGTTATATTATGCATAACCTAAGAACAGTTGACACTGTATTTGCTCACTAATTACTTGTTGAATTGAAATAAAGAATAGGTGCATATTTCTTGAGATGTTTGTATCCATCTAAGATCTTTGTGATTTGAGAAAGGAAGAGGTGAGTAAAATAAACACCTAAAGCAGTTCTACCAAATTAATTTTCAAATCAACAATTTCTACATCTTTTAGTAACAATTTATAATTTAGAGGAGGAAAGATAAAAAGTATTATATTGAACAATAACCTCAGTCTTTTAGGATTGTTACATGAAATTCATTTTGGATAATCATTTATCTTTTAATTCTTCTAGTGCTGTAGATTAAATGAGCCTGGTGTTGTATCACTGAACTATAGATCCTTTATGGAGCCAGTGGAGGCTTTCTCACTTATTTTGGCGCTGTCCCACACCCTGAAAGATGAAGGTTCAAATGAGTCAGGTGATCTTTTCATAAATGCAATTGGAGTGTTCAGTTTACATTTTTAAACGTACTTTAAAAGTACTTTTACTTTCAGCTTGAGTCACTCTTCCCAGGCTTTATCTAGGTGGCTTAGGTTAGCTAGGGCTGTGTCCCATGATGTACAGTCCCTTTACACAATGTTGGAGATCAAACTTGGCTTCATGTCTTGCTTCATATTCCCACAGCCTCTCAGAGTCCTGTGGACGATGACTGAGGAGACAAACCATGCAAGCAACATACTTTTTAAAAAGTCAGTTTCAATAATGACTTAATTTTAAGTTATAATTTCATGGAACACTTTCATCACTTTCTGTTTCACAGTATTTTACCCAGTTATTAATTAATCTAAGTAGTGTATCTTTGGGAGGTAAGACAGTTATTTCCATTTTACAGATGAGGAAATCAAGAAAAGTCGTTTAGTTTATGACTTACCCAAGAGCATTCAGTGAGTTGAGATTAGAAGTGGAACAACAGACCAAGATTGGAACTCTAAATGTTTTCTTTAACCACCATCCTGTGCTTAGCCCAATAGACCGTGCCAGTAACCAAATTAAATTTACTTATCTTTCACAATGAGAACAAGGGGGAAAAAAGATTATCCAATTAGAATTTTGTTATAGACAAGGTCTGTAAATATCTAATTTTTCAGTCTGATGCATCAAGAATGTTAAATCATTATCATATCTCCTCTTTCATATGTAGCATAATAGAAAGCCCATAATACAAGATGATAATTTTTAAAAAAATATTGTTATTAAGAAATATGGTAGTTATTTGAAAATAAATAATTCCATTTAATTTTTTACAATGTAAAGAAAAATACGATATGTACATAGCAAACATAAATATAGTACATATACTTTTCATTAGATACATTCTATATCTGCACTTCATACATTATACATACACAATGTAAGACACTGAAAATTTGGGATAGGTTTATAAACTATCGATGCTACCACATGAAAGAATACTGTTGTGTGAAATAATTGGAATTTGGGAACAGGCTTATTTAATTTTCATCTTCGCCTTCCCCATTAGTTTAAATGTATTTAAATATTTATCTAAATACGGTGTCAGATTGGGCTGCTATAATAAGAATACCATAGACTGGGTAACTTAAACAACGGGTATCTACTTTCCCTGGTTTTAGAGGATGAGAAGTCCAAAATTAGGGTGCCAGCATGGTCAGGTTCTGGTGAGGCCCTCTTCCTGGTTTCCATATGGCGGCCTTCTTGTTGTATCCTCACATGGCAGAGAGAAAGGAAGCAAGTGTTACTGAGTCTCATATAAAGGCATTAATCCCATCATGAGGATTCTACCCTCATGACTTAATTGCATCCCAAAGGTCCCGCCACCTCATACCATCTCTTTGAGGGTTAGGGTTTCAACACATGACTTGGGGAACACATAACATATAGATATAGTTTCTTTTTAGAGTAGTTTGTTTCATGTTGGGAAAAAGTTACTCAAAATTAAGGGCCTAAATTCTAGATACATCTCTTAGTCTGCTAAATATATTGATTATGGAAGCACATTTGCAGGGTTGTCTTTGAGAGTTAGCATCCTGACATTGCAATTCATTTGTATTGTAGCATCATCATGGAGATTTCTTTTGTGCTTTTTCCTTTTCACACTTTATCCTATTCCTGAGATTCTCTTTTTGCACTCTATTAAAATTCAAGTCAACATCAGGTAAAGCTGGATCATAATGTATTGCTTTTCAGACAGCGGCTTCTGTTTTTCACATTGAGTATTTTCTTTAAAATGACTCAGTTTGAAGTGATACTAAAGAAGTTTAAAATTAGAGATCATCGCTCAGTTATCTAAGATTAGGAATGCCTATAATAAAACTAAAGTATTATCAAGCACACCGCCTTGCGCTTACAGTCCTAGCATTTTGGGAGGCCAAGGTAGGAGGATCACATGAGGACAGGAATTTGAGGCCAGCCTGGTGGGCAACATGGTGAGACTGTATCTCTACAAAAAATAACCAGAAAATTGTCTGGGCATGGTGATATGTGCCTGTAGTCCTAGCTACATGGAAGACTGAGGTGGGAGGATCACCTGAGTCCAGGAATTCAAAGCTGCAGTGAGCTATGATCACACCACTGCATTCCAATCTGAAGGACAGAGTGGGACCGTATTTTTAAAAAACAACACAACCTATTTATTATACATTTTATTTCCCAAGTCCAAATTAATTATTCCTATGTTTGAAGTCCCATAGTATTTGATTATTAGCGTATATTTTATTTTGCCTTATATTGTATGAGCTGTTTACTTAATCCTCACAGAGTGTAATAAAGTGCTTTACACTTTGCCTATTCTCAAGTACATGTTTTAGATTAAATTTATCCCCCTAAAGAAAAGATCAGCATGCGACCCCTTTCTGATATCTGGTCCGTTAGTGTGGATATGTTGATTTTGTTTTTATTCCAGCTTGCTTCTCTTTAGACTATCAAAGTATAGATTCATTTTTAGTTTTACTTTCCATTAATAGTGTATTCACCTAGTTAGATTGTTTTCCCAGTAGTCTTTTAATTTCTCATGGTAAAAATAGATTATCATTTCTCAATTACTTCTAAATATAAATTCCATTCTAATAAATGCCATTTAGATATCCAGTCCAACTGTAACAGTGCCTACCACACAGTAGGTGCTCAAAAAATGAATAAATGGATGAATGAGTGAACTAACGAATGTTCCTTACCGCCTGTCCATTTAATAGTTTATTCATGTAGGTATTTATCAGTATGGCTGCTATGTTCATATATTTGCAGTTGCTAAAAATTCTTAAACTCCTTAGTGGTAAAGGCTGACTCTCTGCAAGTGGGCGTGAACATGTTACCTCAAACCTATTAATTTAAGATGTAGCAAGTTAATATTATCCAAAGTAGATTGATAGTCTAAGACCCACTAAGAATTGCATGAAATTGTTATATAGATTAAATGAGGTATAATGTGTGTTTGTAAAGGGAGTCATTATAACTGTAAAGTACTACACCAAGGTTAGTTTGGTTAAGCACACTTTTATTAATATGGAACTAATAATATATGTTGTAGTTATGTTGTAGTTACTAACTATATTTCTTAGAATATGCAATGTACGTTTGAGCAAATAGACTGGATTATATAAATTGTCAAGATTGGAACTAAGCTCTTCAGGAGTATCTAATTCTTGGTAAGGTGTCTTTAGGTGTTCCTAAATAATTGGAGGATGTAATTATGAGAAAATTTATAAATGAATAATAACTAAGTATGTACTGTTGACAGATTGTTATTGAAAAGCAGATTTCTAGATGTCAGCACTACAACTTAAAAGTGAAGCTTTTTATTTTGAATGAAATATTAGTAGTTTGGGTTTATTTGTACAAAATATTCAAAGACTGGATGTTGAAAGATTTAACTTGTCTCTAGAGATTATTTAAGAGCAAGACTAGATTTTCTGTTCATTTGAAATTAGAAATGAAGGAAACAAGTAAAATGGTTTATAGTTGAAAATGTATTGTGAATTGGAAAGGATTTTCAGTTCCACTCAAGAAAACATTTAAGTCCATTAGTAATATCTGGCCTTTTAATTTTAAGCCAAAAACAATTTACTAAGGATAGTCTAACTTTAAAAAAGTCACTGTGAAATATGTTTCTTGGTTTACAGTTTTGAGCGTTTGGAAAGCTATATAATTTTTTTCTTACCTCATACAAAAAGAGAGCATTTATCTTTTTTCTATAAAATTTTCTTTTCACTGGTGTCATTTTGTTATGCTCCTTGCATTTGTACAATAGGATAGTACAAAGTACTGTGGTCTTATTATTCAATGGAAATGTGGCCTTTCAGGGATCATTTGCTGTCTAGAAGTCTATTTACCAGTAGTTATGAACAGGTTGTGCTTCACTGTTAGGTTGATGTGGTTGCAAGGCAGCCTTTTAAAAAGAGAAGAGTTTTAAGTATCATGCTTGGAAAAGATCTGAAGGACAATTAAAATCTAATGTCTAATAACCATTTTAATGCAGATATCATTTTAAAATTGTTTATATTTTGTTCCCTTTCTTTGATATAATAAGTCCGTTAGTCATGATTTCTTTTAAGAACCTCCTTAGGATTTTAGGCAGATAAAGGCTGTTGTCTTAACCTCTAGACAACATATAGTGTATTTAAATACATATGTATGATAAAGCCTTGCAATTTTAGATCAGACCCTTTTGGAAGTCTAGATGTGGTCTGCACACTGGTTGAGTAGAAATTCACTTTTTTTGTTTGTTTGTTTGTTTGAGAGATGGGAACCTGCTATGTTGCCCAGGGATCCTCCAGGCTCAGCTTCCGGAGTATCTGGGACTGTAGGTGCACTCTACTGCACCCAGCTCCCAAGTTCATTTCTGTATTGACTTTGTAGAGCAACTTGCTTAACAAATTGATAATTATACATACATTTCAAAAAATATGTTTAGCCTTGCTAAGAGAAAAACAAAATCTTTCAAAGAATCATTAAGCAATTTCAATTGCATTTGTTTATATACAAACAATATACTGTTTATAGTGTCTAGCATAACTTCTTTGTATATGCTCATTTTAGTAACAGTACAAGGCTGAATGAGGGAAACATATAATAGAGAAATGGCAAGCTGACTGAAAGATATAGTTAAAATAGTTTCTTAATTCTGTTTGTACTTTCCAATATGGTAGCCGCTAATGATGTATAGCTGTTGAGCTGGACTGCAGTGAGATGTGCTGTAAGTATAAAATAACACACCACATTTTGAAGACTTGATGCAAAAAGAAAGAATGTAAAATATCTCACTAATAACTGATATGTACTGCTATGTTGAAATAATGTTTTAAAACATACGGTTAAATAAAATGTATTATTAAAATTCATCTTTTTTTAATATGACTACTAGGAAATTTAAAATTATATATGTGCTTGCATTTCTAGATAGCACTATTAAACAGCACTGATCTGTATGATCTTAAACATTACAATTATATATTGGATAACTGCAGCTTTAGCTTGTGTTCTAGAAGGAGTTCAGATGTTGTACCTGTTTTGGCCGCATTTTCTTTCTTTGTATTCTTCTCTCACTTAGCCTTGGTCCAGTTTGAGAGCTGTTAGTGTTCCAGCATAAGATTCTCTTCTTAATCCTCTTTTTTTTTCTTCTTCTTTTTTTTTTTTAAGACTGAGTCTCACTCTGTCATCCATGCTGGAATGCAGTGGCGCAATCTTGGCGCACTGTAACCTCCACCTCCCGGGTTCAAGCGATTCTCCTGCCTCAGCCTCCTCAATAACTGGGATTACAGGCGTGTGCCACCACGCCTGGCTAATTTTTGTATTTTTAGAGGCAGGGTTTCACCATGTTGGTCAGACTGGTCTCGAACTCCTGACCTCGTGATCCGCCCACCAAATTGCTGGGATTACAGGTGTGAGCCACCGCACCCGGCCAATCCTCATAATATTTTAAGATGATTTCATCTTCCTTCCTCTGGAGGTCACAGACATTGGCAAGTCATTCCCTAAGTGAATATGAATAATATTATGTGTTTTGAAGAAGTGAAATCTGTGGTCTAGCTACCTTTCAGATTCCCCTTTTCTCTCAGAGGAAGGCTTTTGCCTGCATAGTAGTATTGTCACAGTCTGTAACTTATAGTTCAGATTCAAAAACCCCTTTTCTTACTGGAAAGCATATACAACAACAGAGAAAATAAAATAAATAAAAAAACAGCATAAATGCCATTTTAGAAGGCAAAAAAAAAAAAAAAAAAAAAAAAAAAAAGTCTACAAACCCCAACGTGCTGCTTAAAGTGATTGAAACCCAGCAGAGAGGTGAAACAGCACTGGGGGCAGGGAGCTGAGAGGCCAGCGTGGTGACAGATTTCAGAACGCACCAGCACTAAGGAACTACCTAAAGGCATGGCACCAGCCCTAAAGACCAAAGGCTGGAGCTGGTGCCACCATGGTCAAAACTGAGATCTGGCATTAGGCAATAGCCACTTAGTCAGGGGAAGGAGGAGAGAGAAACAGAAGGTGTGGGACAGTATCTAGTAGGATCAGACCTCAGCCGGCAAACAGAAATACATTTTCTGAAGTTCAGGTGTCATCTTGGAGAGTAGGCCTGTTACTCTTGGGACAGTGGTCAGTTAGGCAACTAGGGGGAACTAAGCTGGCTGCAGAAGCTCTCCTGGACCTGGTGATGCAAAAAACTAATTTGAAAAAGATAGTTTCACACTGTGGCATGGAAAAGAGAGCTCTTGAAGATTGGAAAAGGCTGCCTTTATCCCTCCTTCCCCCAGCCCTTCCCTGTCTGGAACCTCCTACCTGGTCCAGGAAAATCTAATCTATTCAGCCAACTTTGTAACCATAAGTTACAAAGTATATTCATATGACATCAGTTCAAACATACTATTAAAACAGAAGAAAAACACATGAGAAAGAAGCATACTGACAGATTAATTCTTCCCTAGTCCACTCATCGAACCTGAGTGCACTAGTGCTTCTGCTTGTCTACTTAGATCTTGATTTTTTTGGTTTCTTTTATTAAAACATAATATTTTGGAAGGCAGCTATGCTAACCACTATACCACCAACGCCACTAAAACATAGTATTTTGAAGAGTAGAAACTATTGTTCCAGCACAAAATGTAGTATCTACATCCTAGAAGGCCTTTTATACTTTAACATGGTGTAAATGCTTGGGTAATAGCATTTATCATGATTGGAAAAGGATTGCCATCAGTCTCTCTAGAGTAGGAAAAAGTGGTCTCAGAATGGTGGAATTTTAGTTTGCCTTTTTTTTTTTTTTTTTTTTTTTTTAAATGTTAGGGAAGCTATGAAGTGTACTTATTATTGCCAAATTCACCTGCTGAAGGCTACTTTATGCATAGTGTGTGGCATTCATCCATGAGTTTCAGGTAGGGAAACAGGCACTGACATTAAGGATCCCAGACAATTTGCGGATCCCAGACAATTTGCTGACTTTGAAGCATTAAATGGGTAGTTTAATTTTTTCTGCCTCTTTACTTAGGAGACTTTTCACAGGTTGAAAGCACAAAGAACCAAGTGTAATACTAGTGTTCACATCTTTTCTAGATAGCAACTCCTTCAGATGAAGCTCAGACTGCATACTCATCCCCGCCCCACCCCACCACCCCAAAAGATAAAAACATACTCCAAAATTGCATGTGATTTATATGTGGTTTGAAGATCTCTAAAGCTTCTCCATGGGCCTCTGACTTAATAACTCCCATTTTAAAGAGTGTACTTTTTTTTTTCTTCTCACGGTAGAATCTTTTGGACTTCTTGTTTCTAGAGGCTCTGGATTTATGATGTCATCTTTTCAGTTGTTATATTTAAAATTGGACTTATAATTTACTTGTCTTATTGACTGATACAATAAAATGTAAATGATTATTAGTGTTTTGCTTATAAATTGCTTGACTAATTTTTGCCTACTATCTAAAACATTTGCCAAAATTTCTCAAAGAACCAGTGCTAAGCTTAATTTATCACATTAAGCTTGATTCATCACCTTTTTCCTCTTTAGGGGAATTGACTTCTCTTTGTGTAGTCATTGATTTAACAACAAGTATTTTAATGTCTTCGTTGTTTGAGGAAGAATTGGCAGACCTAAATATATACCAGTTTCTTATTATTTGGAGTTATAGAGTAATGATTCATGTGATAGGTTCTTGCTGGTTTTTAAAGTATGTATCTAAAACCATTTATGAGTTAATTTTTATGTAGGTAATTTAATTCCAAAAACTGTGTCAGGCTGAGTTAAAGAAGTTACAAAACATTTATTTGTGTCTTTTAGACATAAGTTGTTTCACTTTATTTTAAGCTTCCTTGATATTTGCTTAAGTTACATTTTTATCTTGCAAAATAGTTGGAAACAAACATGCCATTTTCAGGTATTATAGTAGAATTCTATTTTGAAAAAGTACTAGTCGAAAGAGGCTTTTTTCTAACTTTCAGATTGCTGCTTGGAACCCTTTAAATTACAGAATCATATTAATGTGCCTTTTTTACCTGATATCTGACAAGGAATCTATTCATGCTGTTTCTTATATATAGTGCCAATTCTTTGTATCCCTAAGTTATTTATATGAAATAGATAAATTTACAGTGTCTTTTTTTCTTCTCACTAGCCCTGTGTTTTATCTAATAGTAAAGATTATACCTTGAAAAATAAAATACAGAGGCACCTCTATTTTCTTGTAAAATGTACCTGATCTCAGAGACAACACCTTGCTTTACCTCATTTTACCACCAAATACAGTTATTTCTTTTCTACTGAAAAAAAGCACTTCAATGCATTAATGACATACTTATCCCATTGATGCATATTCATTCTAAGGCTTGTCTCATGATGCTTGCTTGCTGATGATGATTTGCTCATCTTAATTTTTTTTTTAAGTCATGAGAACAACTTTTGTGTTTTTGGAGTCAAGGAATATTGGCAGATTCAGTCCCTGCTTGTCTTCTTAACTGAAGTCTCTTTATTGTTGGGATCTCTTATGGTATTCTACTGATTTCTCTTTCCTTCTCTACTCTCCATTCTGCCTACTCCCTTCCAAATAATTCACATCTAAGACTCCTGAAACAGAAGTGTTAGTCTTAGGCTCCTTTATATATCAACACCATTTTGAGTATCACCTGCTAGAAATTGAAAGGAGGCTCTGAGTTTGTGAGTTCCACAGTAATAACAACCAAACTTCAGAAAATGAAGTGGAAAATTTCAGTTTGATCATAGCAATAAATTCACTTTGTCTCTACTGACCATAGTCATAATATTTGCAAAGTGATGTTTCTTGACTCTTATACCACAGATGACTTCAGATGTGTTAGTACCAGCTAAGAATGTAATACCACAGCATTTAAAAAATTTGCATGAATCTTGGGTTTCTTTTTCTAACGCTAAATTAAGGAAGAATTTTAGGAAGCTGTTAAGCTTCTTCATTACATATTTCTATTTATGCTTCATCTGTTATCTCATTTATAGGAATCCTTCTTTAAATTTCCATAAGACCAGGTAATCTTTATCTTGTTCAGATCATGTTAGAACTTTAGCTGTCAGTTTTGGTTTTGCATATCAAAATATTTTAGGGAAAAGTAATCTACATATAAGTTTGCTTCATATTCTTTCACTAAAAAATCTGTATTACATTTCTCAAGTATATTTTAGACTGACATTATAACACTGGTTAGTTTTTCTACAAGGAGATATGTGTTATTTTTTGTTTGTGTTGCTTTTTCTTATTTATCAAGCAACCATTGATCACCTGCCATGTGTCAGGCACTATGCTTAGAGGCTTGGGATTAGGATATAAAATGTCTTATGATGACACTTGACAGGTTTTGATAAGAGACTCTTAAAATATGAAACCTTTATCAGTGTGAGTTTCAGTGTTGAGTCGTAGTGCATCTAAAGGAATTCCATAAAACCAGCATTTTAGTGTTAGGGTTGAGAAGTCTTTAGTAATGAGAAGACTACTGTACTACATGGTTCATGTGAGCCTGTAATCAAATTCACCAGTTTTTTTTAGGTTTCTTCAAACTTGCTGCCTCTTTAAGATGATGAGCTCCCAAGAGTGGGGAGCTCTACCTGGTCCAGAGTCTGACATATACTATAAATAAGTAATATATAATATGATTGATGAGTGGATGATTCAAATTCTATGAAGAGGGAGAAGATGGGAAAGAGCCAAGATGAACAGAAGTGTAGCCTAGTTTTCCTCCTCTGTTGTTGCCTTTCTCTTTTTTTCTCTAATTCCCTTTTTAAGAAGCAGACCATGTTGACTGAAGGTACCCTCTGAAGAGGCTGGATAGAGCTTTTCAGGCCCAAACTGATTTTATCACTTAGATTTGATTATGTTCTGGGAGATTAATTATCCTTAACCAAACTTCTTAATTATTATTTTTTAATGAATTTGGGAGTATCCATGGTTTATTAAGTGAAAAAAAATTAAGATGCTAATTAAAACAATTCGTGTCTTCCCATTAGGTTGACATACACTTAGATAAAAGTTTCATGTCCCTTTGATCATAAAGGAGAGTGAAATGATTCACTCCCACCTTGGTCATATTGAATATCATAGGAAGGAAAAAGAGAAGATTATTAACAGTTGCATTACATACCTTTTATTGTTTGACTTGTTATAGGCAGGCATTACTCTGGTAATTAAACAAAATCAATAAAATACATAAAATTTAAACAAAACACAGCAACAAAACAAAGGATTGAATCTGTCTCTTTTAATATAAGCAGTCGCATTGGCCTCTATTCAAGTTTGCCTATGTACAACACAAATATTGTGATATATTAGAAAGAGGCCAAAGCTTGCCAAGCTTAAGGTGGGTCCTGGTATATCTTTCCTCAAAACAAGGTACCTAATAATCTACATTAAGCTAAACTGAGAGATACCACATTAGTGATTCTTTCCAGATAAAGATCCTCTCTAAAGTGATTCATCAGCTTCCCCTGGAAAGAATTATGGCATTACTCAAGCTTATTTACTTATTTACTTATCTATATTTTATTATTCCAAACTTTTAGATTCAGGATGTACATTTGTAGGTTTATTACCTGGGCATATTGTATGATGCTGAGGTTTGGAATATGGGTGATCCCATCACCCAGGTACTGAGCATAGTGACCAGCAGTTTTTCAACCATTGCCTGCCTCCCTTCCTCCTTCCTTTAGTAGTCCACATTGTCTATTGTTGCCATCTTTATGAGTACCCAGTGTTTAGCTCCCACTTAGGAGAACCTGCATTTTCTGTCCCCGTGTTAATTTTCATAGGACAGTGGCGTCCAGCTATATCCATATTGCTACAAAGTACATGATTTTGTCCTTTTTTATGACTCTGTAGTATTCCACGGTGTATGTCTACCACATTTTCTTTATCTAGTCCACCATTGTTGGACACCTAGGTTGATTCCATGTCCTCGGTATTGTGAATAGTGTCACAGTGAACACGAAAGTATGTGTGTCTTTTTGGTAGAATGATTTGTTTTCTTTGGATATATCCCCAGTGATGGGATTGCTGAATCAAATGGTAGTTCTGTTTTACTTTCTTTGAGAAATCACCAAACTGCTTCTTGCAGTGGCTAAGCTATTCTACATTCCTCCCAAGTGTAGAAGCATTTCCTTTTCTCCATAGCCTTGCCAGTATCTGTTGTTTTTTGACTTTTTAAATAATAGTTATTCTCACTGGTGTGAGATGGTATTTCATTGTGGTTTTGATTTGCAGTTCCCTGATGATTAGTGATGTGGAGCATTTTTTCATATGTTTGACTGCTTTTATATGTCGAATTTTGAGAGATCTCTGCTCATATCTTTTGCTCATTTTTTAATGGGATTATTTGTTCTTTGCTTGTTCGGTTGTTTAAGTTACTGATAGATTCTGGATATTAGACCTTTGTTGGATGCGTAGTTTGCAATATTTTCTTCCATTCTGTAGGTTGTTTACTCTGTTGATAGTTTCTTTTGCTTTGCAGAAGCTCTTTAATTATGTCTCACTTGTCAACTTTTGTTTTTGTTGCAATTGCTTTTGAGGACTTAATCATAAATTCTTTCCCAAGGTCAGGATCTAGAATTGTGTTTCCTAGGTTTTCTTCTAGGATTCTTATAGTTTGAGGTCTTACATTTAAGTCTTTAATTCATCTCGAGTTAATTTTTGTTTATGGTAAAAGATAGGGGTCTAGTTTCATTCTTCTGCATATGGCTAGCCAGCTATCCCAGGACAATATATTGAATAGGGAGTCCTTTCCTCATTGCTTATTTTTGTCAGCTTTGTCAAAGATTAGATGACTGTAGCTATGCAGCTTTATTTGAGTTTTCTATTCTGTTTCACTAGCTTATGTGTCTGTTTTTGTACCAATATCATGCTGTTTGGCTACTGCAGCCTTGTAGTATAGTTTGAAGTTGGATAATGTGAAGCCTTCATCTTTGTTCTTTTGCCTAAGATTGCTTTAGCTATTCAGGTTCTTTTTTGATTCCATATGAAGTTTACAATAGATTTTTTCTAATTCTATGAAAAGTGATAGTAGTTTGATAGGAATAGCATCGAATCTGTAGATTACTTTGGGCATTATGGCCATTTTAAAGATATTGATTCTTTCAACCTGTGAGCATGGAATGTTCTCCATTTGTTTGTGTCATCTGTGATTTATTTTAGCCATGTTTTATAGATCTCCTTGTAAAGACCTGTCACCTCCTTAGTTAGATGTATTCATAGGTTTTTTTTGTGTGTGTTTTGTGTGGCTATTGTAAATGAGATTTTGTTCTCAATTTGGTTCTCATCTCGAGCATTATTGGTGTATAGAAATGCTGCTGATTTTAATACCTTGATTTATATCCTGAAACTTTACTGAAGCCCAAACTTATTAAAACAACGTCTATACAGCATGAGAGTTAGAAACAAAGAGCCAGAGAAAGTGAAGTTTGATTACCAGTTGTACTTATTAAAATCTGTGTGCCTTTAGATAAATTGGTCATTTCCATTAGCTTCCATATCTATTAAATGAGTGTAATCATGGGACTTAACTCATGGCATTCTTTAAAAAGATTAAATGGCAATCCTAAATTCCTAACACTAAAAGAGTATTCAAATTAAATTAATAGCAGAGAAGAGCAATGTAATATAAAATTATAGTTAGCACAGAGCCTTGCATTTTGAAATTCTCAATAAATAATTTTTTGTTGTTGCATTAGTAATTATCAGTACTAATTTATAGAAACATATCCTTACTAATATACACTATATATGTAAATATACACACACATATATAGAATAAAGTACACACATATACATACATGCTCAGGGCTGCCATTTAGAGCATCCTATTTACAATCTACTCAGGAAACTTAATTAGTTATCAGAAGTTGGCTTTGTGAAAATGTGATCAAAGAAAAACAGATGATCCTGGAGGGTATTTCATCCAGGCTGTAGTAGAGCTTGGAAAATTAGGCCTTCCACATTAGTACATACTTTTCCAGCATTCATGTTACTCATCTTTGCTGATTATATCAGTGAGTCTCTGCCTTCCCCTCTGACCATCTGCTGCTGCTGCCTCCTCCTCCTCCTCCTCCTCCTCCTCCTCCTTCTTCTTCTTCTTCTTCTTCTTCTTCTTCTTCTTCTTCTTCTCTTCTTCTGTACATAACATTCATACATACATTCTTCTTTCATGCTGCATGCTATATGAACTCTGACAGATTTATATTTTTGAACTCTTGTTTGTTATTTAACCATGAACTTCAATATTTCATGCAAGGCAATTAATTTTTTCTTTTCTTTTTAATATCATATATTTTCTAAATATGTGTACTATGATTTTTTAATGCATACAACTAATTTAAACATCAAGTAAGCATGTATATTATTTCATTTAATCTTCAGAGCATGTTTGTGAAATAAGTCATACCCATTCGTCCAACAAAAATACTGAGGCTAAAGAGGCATTAAATGAGTTGCCTGAAGTTATGTAGTTAACAAGCACCATAGTTAGGAATTCTGTCTACTCCATGATTTCAGGCCCATCTTTCCACAGCGTCACGACAACCTTAACAGAAAGGTCTTAATTTATGAATCTTCTCTCTTAGGATGGATTACTTCTATAAATATGTTCATTTTGTAGTGATTTTTACTTGACTCAACTTCATAATAACCTTTCCTGACCTTGTAACCCACCCACACCCTCCTTATTAACTGGCATAATGGAAGAAAATAAGATTACGGATCCTTGAGAAAACAAAGGACAAAGAATGACTCAGGTGTGACGGTATCTAATAAATTAGAGGACAGCTTCAGCAAGGAGGAGATGAGGAAGGAAAACAGAATATATGTCTAGAAATAACAGGTGAATTGAAGGGTGGATAAACCTGGAGATCAAGACTGGGTGTTCTCCATTCAATTAGAAATGAAAGTTTGGGGAGTGAGTAAAGAAAGGGATGAATATGAGAGATAAAGAAACTTGGAGGAAGGAGGCAGTCTGTAACAATTTCTGTGGGAACCTCAGCATTGAATCAAGCAGAGAAATGTGTTTGACGTTGTTGATAGCCTTGTGCTTTAGGAATATTTTTTTTGGTCATTTTTTTTCATTGTGATAAAATCCATGAACCATGAAAATTACCATTTTAACCACCTTTTTTCTGTCATGACAGCATACTATTCAGCATTCAAACCATTTTCAAATGTACAAATCAGTGGCATTAAGTACATTATTAATCTCCTGCCACTATTTTCACTGTCCATTTCCAGAACTTTCTCATCATCCCAAACAGAAACTCTGTAGCTATTAAACAGTAACTCCTCATTTCTCTCTCTTCTTCACCCCTGGTAACCACTATTCTATTTTCTGAATTTGTGAGTTTGCATATTCTGTATACCTCATATGATTCAAATCATACAATATTTGTCTTTTTCTGTCTGGCTTATGCCACTTAGCATAATGTTTTCAAGTTGTATCCATATTATAACATGTCAGAATGTCATCCCTTTTAAGGCTGAATAATATTCCATTGTAGGTGCATACCACATTTAAAAAATCCATTGTATTTTTTTGTTTGTTTGTTGAGACAGGGCCTTGCTCTGTTGCCCAGACCCGAGTACAGTGGCACGATCATGGCACACTGCAGCCTCAACCCCCTAGGCTCAAGTGATTCTTTTACTTGAGCCAACCCAGTAGCTGGGACTACAGGCGTGTGCCACCATACCTGGCTAATTTCTTTTTTTTGTAGAATTGAGGTCTCGCTGTGTTATTCAGGCTGAACTTAAACTCCTGGCCTCAAGCAATCCTCTTAATTCAGCCTCCAAAAATGTTGGGATTACAGGCATGAGCCACTGTGAAAATTTATTATTGATGGGCATATGGGTTGTTTCTACCTTTTGGCTATTGTGAATAGTACTGCAGTGAATATTGGTGTACAAAATAATCAATTTTAAAACTACATTGAAAATCTTTTGTGAAAGTACTGTTTTAATTATTGTTTCATACTATTTAAGTCATTCAGAAAGTCTGATAAATTTGTGTGAGGAAAAGAGAGTATTATGACTACTTTTCACATTTTTGCTGAGCACATTCTAAGGTTGTAATGACCATAACCTGCTTCAAAAATTCACACCAGTCATCTAATAGAATGGAAAAGTATTATTATTATTAGATCTCTGTCTCACTTTTTGGGAATAATCTAATTAGTTTCCCCATGAGGATAAGTGGGTCTTTAAGTCACTTATAAAGGGTGATCCTAGTCAGCTAGGTGATTGTTTATACTCAAGATTTTAAGACGTTTTAGAGTTATGCGTACTGCATAGCACTCTGCACTGAGCATGACTTTGTTAATGGACATCTCATGCTTTCTCCTGTTATCAGCTCAGCACATGAGATTCTAGAACTTTGCCTTGAATGCTTAGAATAGAACTTAGTCATCCTATGGAGGTTGAACTCCCTCATACTTTATGTTAACTTTTAACTTTTAGTTGAACAATGCGTATAGGTAGGATAAGTGTAGTAATTTATAAACAAAAAACTTAAGACTGACAATTTAGCCTTCTATTTAATTCCTTTTAAATTTGAAGTAATTAAAATAGTTTTAGTATATATTATTAGTATAAATGTGTTTAGAGCTGATATCAAAAGAAAGGATAAAATAAATTGTAATAGTTCAAATTATTTTACATGAGATACTCAGTTAAGTAAAAAGTTCGTTCAAGGCCTTTTACAAATGATAGCTAGACAGTAGTTACTCTGTTTGAACATAAGAATATAATAACTCAGTTAAAGTACGTACTGTCTGTTAAGCTAACTCAGTAGGCTGATTCATATTTATACAGTCATGAAAATGATAAGGAATTAATTACTTAAATATCAAGATAGCTAGCAATTTTTCATATCTAGCATTGATTATATATATATATATTTTTTTTCTTTTTTTTTTCAAGACAGGATCTCATTCTGTCACCCAGGCTGGAGTGCAGTGGTGCAATCTCAGCCTACTGCAACCTCTGCCCCTTGGGCTCAAGTTATCCTTCCACCTCAGCCTCCTGAGTAGCTGGGACCACAGGCATGCACCACCCCACCCCGGCTTTTTTTTTTTTTTTTTGTATTTTTAGTAGAGACAGTTTCTCACCATGGTGCCCAGGCTGATCTCGAACTCCTGAACTCAAAATCTGCCCAATTCAGCCTCCAAAGTGCCGGGATTACAGGTGTGCACCATGGCACCTAGCCCAAAATTCGTATTTTAATAAAAGGGATGCATATCTCATGTTTACTAAAGGATTATTCAAGTTAAAATTAATAGTCACTATAGTGAAGACCAATTTAACTTATATTCTATAAGTGAGACACTGAGACGATTCTTTGTATTTTGGTTATAGTTCATGTTTCCGTCAGCATTTTGTAGAGAGTTCTATGAAGCTGAACTCATCCTTGAAATTTAGAGTTGCCATAATTCTTTTTAATGTGGAATATAACAATCTCAGTCTTTCTGGGATCTGTAATTTCAAAACAACAACATTTTCTTTTGATTGATCATAGCTATTATTGGAACAGCTGGTAACATGTGACATAGTACTGTAATTTAGACTGAAAAAATTGATTTGTGAATTATATCCACTCAGCTTACATTTCTCTGTTTCTGGTCTCCAGAGCGTCTTTTGTACTTCTTTTTCTGCAGAAGCGGCTTCTTAACATAATGTTCTTACATTTTCCCAGGGGAAGAGGAAAACTCCATGGTCAATTTTCTTAGCTGTCTGAAGCATAAAAAAAGAAACTCTTTACACAAAAATAGAGGGAAAATCAAAGTAAGATTCAGAATTTCCCAACATAGGAAATCAAAGATTTATTCCATTTAACTAACAAATGCACTTTACACATTGTGTGTGTGTGTGTGTGTGTGTGTGTGTGTGTGTGTGTGTGTACTTCAGCATTTCTGTTCATCCTGCAGTTAATGTCAAGGAGATGAGAATTTATGAATATGATGATTCAGATGATTTCAGATTTGAGACTAATTCCCACATAAATCATTCTCCCCTCTTTTCTTTTGTAGGTAAAAGTAAGCCATAGAATAGTTCTTAGGATCATTAGATAACAAGTTAGGTAGGGAACTATTATGTATTTAATGATTTCCCTGTTAAAATTCACTTTTCAGCTATTTACATAAGTATTCAAATAATAAATCAACTATCCATTTAGAATGATCAGGAAGATCAGTTTAGAGATTTTTTATTGTAAATTGACAAATTGTCATTATAATTACAATATTTATGAGGTACAAAGTGATGTTATAGGTACACAAAGTAAAATTATTAAATTAAGCTAATTGACATTCTTCACCTCACATACTTACACTTTTTTGTGATGAGCACATTTGATATTTGGTGTCTTAGCAATTTTGAAATGTATAATACACTGTTATTAACTGTAGTCATTATGCTGTGCACTATATCCCAAAAACCTTTTTCTTCTTGTCTAATTGAAAGTACACTTTGATCAACATCTCCCTATTTCCCCCATCCCCTAACCTTTGGTCACCACCAACCATTCATCTCTCTTCTATAAGTTAGATTCTTTTCAATTTCACATGTAAGTGAGAACATGCAGTGTTTGTCTTTCTGTGCCTGCCTTATTTCACTTAGCATAACATCCTCAAGATTCTTCCATGTTGTCAAAAATGACAGAATATCTTTCTTTAAAGGCTAAATAATATTCCATTGTTTATGTATACCACATTTTCTTTAACCATTCATCTGTTGATGGACATTTAGGTTGATTCCATAACTTGGCTGTTGTGAATAGTGCTGCAGTAAACACAACAGTGCAGATATCTCTTTGACATACTGATTTCATATCCTTTAGATATATACCCAGAAGTGGGATTGCTGGATCTTATCATAATTCTACTTTTAGTTTTTGGAAGAAGCTCTATATAGTTTTCCATATGGATGTACTAACTTACATTCCCACCAATAGTATGCAAAGCTTTCTTTTTTCCTTGCAAAAACTGGCTATCTTTTGTCATTTTGATAATGTAGTGGTATGAGGTGGTATCTCATTGTGATTCTGATTTACATTTCCCTAATGCTTAGTGATATTGAACAATTTTTCATATACCTATTGGCCATTTGTATGTTGTCTTTTGAGAAATGTCTATTCAGGTTCTTTGCCCATTTTAAAATCAGATTGTTTTCTTGCTTTTGAGTTTTTTTTTGAGTTCCTTATATATTTTGGGTACATACCTTATCAAATGTATGGCTCACAGATATTTTCTCCAAATCTGTAGGTTGTCTCTTCACTTTGTTGTTTTCTTTGCTGTGCAGAGGTTTTTAGTTTGATGTAAATCCATTTGTCTATTTTTGCTTTTGTTGCCTGAACTTTTGGGGTAAAATTCAAAAAATCATTGCCCAGACCAATGTTGTGTAGTTTTTGATCTATTTTTTTCCAGTAGTTTTACAGTTTCAGGTCTTATATTTAAGTCTTTGTCTTAGTTTGTTTGTACTGCTATAACAAAATACCACAGACTGGGCAATTTGTAATGAACAGAAATTTATTTCTCAGAGTTCTGGAGGCTGAGAAGTCCAGAGCAAGGGGCTGGTATGTTAATCAAGGGGCTAGTATATGATTAGGGCCTTTGTGCTGGGCCAGGCTGTGGTGGAAGGTAGAAGGGAGGAGAGAGAGGGAGAGAACCTCTGTCAAAAATCAGTTGACCATAAATATGTGGGTTCATTTCTGAGCTGTGTATTCTCTTCCATTGGTCAGTCTGTCTATTTTTATGGCAGTACCATGCTGTTTTAATTACTATAACTTTGCAATACAGTTTGAAATTAGGTAGTGTGATACCTCCCGCTTTATTCTTTTTGCTCAAAATTGCCTTGGCTATTCAGGGTTTTTTGTAGTCCCATAGGAATTTTAGAAATTTTTTTTCTATTTCTGTGAAAAATGTCATTGTAATTTCGATAGGGATTGTATTGAATCTGTAATCACTGGGTAGTATGGACTTCTAAACAATATTGATTCTTCTAATCCATGAACAAGGAATATCATTCCATTTACTTGTGTCTTCTGTTTCTTTCATCAGTGTTTTAGAATTTTTAGTGTATAGGTCTTTCACTTTCTAAATTTATTTCTAAGCATTTTTTTCATTTTTTAACTATTATAAATGGGATTGTTGATTTCATTTTTGGATAGTTTGTTGTTAGGATATAGAAATGCTACTGATTTTTGTCTGTTGATTTTATATTCTATGACTTTGCTGTATTTGTTTATTAGTTCTAACAGGTTTTGTTTTGTTTTTTTTTCTTTGGTAGAATCTTTACAGCTCTCTCTCTATAAGATCAGCAAATATGGACAATTTCACTGCTTCCTTTCCTATTTCGATGCCTTTTCTTTCTTTCTCTTGCCTACTTGCTCCAGTAAGGACTTCCAGTACTATGTTGAAGAGAAGTGGTGAGAGTAGTAGTCTTTGCTTTGTTCCTGATCTTAGAAGAGAAGCTTTCAACTTTTTATTGTTGAATATAATGTTATCTGTTGGCTTGTCATATGTGGTCTTTAGTATGTCGAGGTACATTTCTTTCATACCTAGTTTTTCGATAATTTTTTATCATGAAAGAATTTTGTCAAATTATTTTGCCATAGCTATAAGATGATCATATGAGTCTTGTTCCTCATTTTGTTAATGTGGTTTATCACATTTATAGACTTGTATATGTTTAACTGTCCTTTCATTCCTGGGATAAATCCTACTGATTGTGATGTATGATCCTTTTAATGTGCTATTGAATTTGATTTGCTAGTATTTCGTTGAGGATCTTTGCATTTATGTTCATCAAGGATATTGGTCCATAGTTATCTTGTAATATTCTATCTGGTGTTGGTATCAGGGTAATGCTGGCTTTGTTAAAAGAGTTTGGAAGTATTTTCTCCTCTTGGATTTTTGGGAAGAGTTTGGTAGTATTATTAGTTCTTTAAATGTTTGGTAAAAATCAGCTTGAGGCCATCAGGTTCTGGGATTTTCTTTGATGAGAGACTTTTTATTACAGATTCAATCTCCTTACTTGTGACTGGTTGGTTCTAATTTTCTATTTCATTATGATTCAGTTCTGATAGGTTGTATATGTCCAGGAATTTACCTGTTTCTTTTAGGTTATCTAATTTATTGGCATATAGTTGTTCATAATAATCTCTTATGATCCTTTGTATTTCTAACATATCCGTTGTAATATCTCTTCTTTCATTTCTGATTTCATTTATCTGGATCTTTTTTTCTCAGTCTAGGTAAGGGTTTGCCAATTTTGTTTATCTTTTCAAAAAATCAATTCTTAGTTTCATTGATTTCTGTTTTATTTTCTAGTCACTGATTTTAAAATTTCTGCTCTGATCTTTATTGTTTCCTTCTTTCTGCTAACTTTGGGCTTTTTCTGTTTCCTTAAGATGTAATATTAGGCTGTTTGAGATCTTCTTTTTTGCTATAGGTGTTTATTGGTATAAATTTCCCTCTTAGAACTGCTTTTGCTGCATCTCATCAGTTTTGGTATGTTGCTTTTTGTTTGTCTCAAGGTAATTTTTTGATTGCCGTTTTTGTTTAGAATTATTTGCAGGCTCATTTCGCTGTATGGTCTGTGAACAGCTGTAGATTTTCTTTTACCTTTATATGTATTTTAAACAAAATTTGGGGGATGAAGTCTGTATTGTTTACAGGTTTATTGAGGAATAATTGATTTATAATAAACTGCACACATTTCAAGTTTCAAGTTAATCAGTTTTTACATATGAAATCACTGTTCCCAGGATAAGATGATAAACATGTCCATCACCCCAAAATTTTCCTTCTATCTTTTTCTAATTCTTCCCTCTTTTCCTTCTTCCCTTTTTCCATATCCTCACTCCCTTCTCTGGCAATCATCTGCTGGATAGTATTCATTTTCTATAAATTTATATCAGTAGTAACATACAATATGTGTTTTATTGAGGGAGTGTGTCTGGCTTCTTTCAACGTTGAATTCAGCCACGTTGTCACATTTATCAACAGTCCTCTTTTCTTTGCTGAGTATTATTTTGTTGTGTGACTCACCATTTACTAGTTGATGGACATTTGAGGTATTTCTAATTTTTGGCTATTATGAATAAATTGCTTTGAAACTTGGGTACAAGCCTCTTTGTGGACATACACTTTCATTTATTTAGGGAAAGGGCTGGCAAATAACCAGATAGCAAATATTTTAGGCTGCATAGGCTTGCATTCTTCCTTCTTGCACGGTGGTCTGAAAGCTACAGGTAGGAAACCAGGGTAGTCATGGGCTACACTTCATTTGCCTCCTCTCTTTCAGGTACCACTGGCTTGCTCTGCCTGTTGTTCAGTTTCTGAAAACCATCATTTTGTTCGTTGTGTTTGTGGTCTTATAACTCTGTCTTGGTTGAGTCTATACATTTTAATGTAGTTATGTTTCTTTTTTAAAAGTTTAGTGCGTTTGTATTTAAAATCATTATGCTAAGATTATGTGAGATTTTTGTTTTTATATTATATTTATGCAGTTCTATGCTAAGAAGGGGATGAATGACTTCAGGGTTTTCTAGAAGCTTATCTCTTGAAATATTCATCTATCGCTATTAAAATATGTTAATATATCAATTAATATTATACCCCTTGTTTAGGAGTCAATCTGTCTCTCTTACTGATTACTTATGTTGGTTTTTTCTTTGTGTTTTTTGTATTATATAGTACAACCTTTTATAAAATACAATACCCATATAGGAAGTTCATAAAACATAAATATACAGCTTAATGAAATTTTGTGTAACTAACACCCATTTAATCACTACTTAGGGCAAGAAAAATAATATTGCCAGCACCCTAGAGGCCCTAACATGCTGTTTTTCAATCACAGCTTTCTCCCACCCAAAGATAGTCAGTATCCCAACCTCTGTGGTTTTTACTTCTTTGCTCTTCTTTACACTTTTACTGCTTAGGTAGTCATCTGTAAAATTAGTGTTTGCTGTTGCCTGGTTTTGATCCTTATATAAATAAAACTGTATTAGTTCATTCTTGCATTTAACTGTATTAGTTTGTTCTTGCATTGCTATAAAGAACTAGCTAAGACTGGATAATTTATAAAGAAAAGAGGTATAATTGACTCATAGTTGTGCAGACTGTACAGGAAGCATGCCTAGGGAGGCCTCAGAAAACTGACAATCATGATGCAAGGCAAACAAGAAGGAGGCACATCTTACATGGCCGGAGCAGGAGGAAGAGACAGCAAAGGGGGAGGTGCTACACAGTTTTAAACAACCATGTCTCGTGAGAACTCATTCAATATCATGAGAACAGCAAGGGGGAAATCCACTCCCATGAGCTGGTCACTTCCCACCAGGCCCCTCCTCCAACACTGGGGATTACAATTTGACATGGGATTTGGGCGGGGACTCCAAACCACACTTTGTTCTTTTATTTTTAGCTTCTTTTGTTCAGTATTAGGATTTTGAAATTCATTCAGGATGTTGTGTGGAATTCCTTCCTTTTCATTGGTGTATAATACTATATATAGGCACTTGTTGGATAGCAGTTTGAGGTGCTTACCAGTAATAGCCAAACATACTGCACATGTGCTTTAGGACACATGTATTCACACAAAATTGGAATTGCCAGATCCTAGGGTAGTCGTATGTTCAACCTAGGAGATAATGTGTGTTATAAATTTCATCTACTCATTGGCTTCTTTCAGTCTGTAAATGATCTCATTTTAACTTTTTAAAATGTTATTTATTTATTTTTGAGATGGGATGTCTCACTCTGTCACCCAGGCTGCTGGACTGCAGCGGTGTGATCACAGCTTATTGCAGTCTTGAATTCCTGGGATCAAGCAATCCTCTCACCTCAGCCTCCCAGGTAGCTGGGACTACAGGTGCGTGCCACCATACCTGACTAACTTAAAAAAAAAAAATTAGACATAAGGTCTTGCTGCATTGCCCAGGACAGTCTTAAGCTCCTGGCCTCAAGTCTCCTCAAGCGCTAGGATTATAGGTGTGAGCCACTACACTCGACCAATTTTTTTTTTTATTTTAAAATAATTTTAGACTTACAGAAAAGTTGCAAAAATATTTCAGAGTATTCCTGTGTATCTTTCATATTGCTTCCCCCATTTTTAATATCTTACATAACCATAGGACATTTATTAAGATCTCAAAATAAACATTGGTACAATGCTATCAACTTTCATACATTTATTGTTCTACTTTTGCCAGTTTCCCCAATAATATACCTTTTCTCATCTAGGATCCACTCCAAGATCCTATATTACATTTAGTTGTCATGGCTCTTTCATCCAATCTGTGATAATACTTTCTTCTTGTTTTTCATGACCTTGATACTTTTAAAAGAATACTGGTCAGTTATTTTGTGGACTGTCACTTAGTTGGAGGAATTTTACTGTAAACAAGAACTGTCTCTTCTTTCTCATATATTTATTTATATTGGTATAGACTTTTTTTTTTTTTTTTTTTTTTTTAAACAGAGTCTTGCTTTGTTGTCCCAGGCTGGAGTGCAGTGGCGGGATCTCGGCTCACTGCAACCTCTTCCTCCCGGGTTCAAGTGATTCTCTTGCCTCAGCCTCCTGAGTAACTGGGATTACAGGCACCCACTACCATGGCTGGCTATTTTTTGTATTTTTAGTAGAGACGGGGTTTTGCTGTGTTGGTCAGGCTGGTCTTGAACTGCTGACCTTAGGTGATCTGCCCGCCTCCCAAAGTGCTGGGATTATAGGCGTGAGCCACCATGCCTGGCCTGCTGTAGACTTTTAAAAAAAATTCGTTTATTTATTTTTTATAGAGACAAGTTCTCACTATGTTGACCAGGCTGGTCTTGAACTCCTGGCCTCAAGCAGTCCTCCTGCCTTGGCCTCCCCAAGTGCTGGGATTATAGGTGTGAGCCACCACACCTGACCTATTGGTATGGACTTAAGAATAGAGTTGATCCTTGAACAATGCAAGGGCACCCTTGCAGTAGAAAATCAGCGTATAATTTTTGACTCCCCCCAAACCTAGCTACTAATAGCTTACTGTTGACTGGAAGCCTTACCAATAACATACACAGTCAATTAACATGTATTTTGTAGTTAGATGTGTTATATACTATATTCTTATAATAAAGTAAGCTAGAGAAAAGAAATATTAAGAAAATAATAAGGAAGAGAAAATAAATATGCTATTCATTAGACATGAGTGGATCATCCTAAAAGTCTTCATCCTTGTCATCTTTATATTGTGAAGGCTGAGGAAGAGGAGGAGGAGGGGTTCTTGCTGTCTCAGTGAGGACGGGGTAGAAGAAATCTGTGTATAAGCAGACCTACGTGGTTCAAACCCATGTTATTCAAGGGTCAGAGCTGTATTTTATTTTATGGGTTATAATCCAATACTATAAATGTATTTCAGTGTTTTGATTTTGATTTGACCACTGGGAACTCTATCAAGTTGGCTTCTGTGTCTTTTTGACATGCTTTCCATCATTTTTCAGTACTTCCTTAGTTTCTATACCATAAGATGTTCCAGAATCTTCTGTTTTCTTTCCTCCACCTAGGAATTAGCTGTTTCTCTAAGGAACCCTGGTTTTTTTTAATTGGTGAATGATAGTTAGAAATAAAAATCTAATCCTAGGTGTGGTCATTGCTTCTGGGTGTCATTTTAAGCCCTCTCTGCTGACAGAGCTAGGAATGTATCACATACTAACAAGCACCAACATGTATATTTATATTTATTTCTTCTTCCATCTGTCAGTATATTAAAAGGCTTGAGGACTTACTGATGATCCTTATCCAACATCAAAATGTTCATTCTGTCCTTTCTTCTTTTCTTATTTGTAACTCTTTGTACAGTGAGAAACCTGCATCTCATTATCCATGATATATTTGTTTGTTAAATCCTAGTATATATTTTCGTGATTAGTAACCAGTACCCATATGAGAAACAAGTTTACTGACTCAAGTACGGTGTTTGTCTACAGTTGTTTTTGTCTGTAGCCTTGCAGAATATAGTCAAAATACTGTTTTCTGAAGTTACTTACATTAGCTCCTTTCATCCCCATCACCCTTAATGTGTATTATTCATTTGTAAATATAATTATTTTCATTCCTTTTTAGGTTCTCTCAACATAGTGATTGATTTTAATTGATCGTTTGGTATATGAAACATTGTAATGGTTCTAAGTCCTAACTATATAAAAAGATACTCTTACAGATATGTCACTCTTCACCCATCCTGCTGCCCTATTTGTATTCTCCCATGATTTCTACCTGTTTGCACCTATCCCTCATGGGAAACCAGTCTTTTTAGTTTCTGTTTTAGCCTTCCTGTAATTCTTTTGCACAAAGGAACAGATACATGAATGTTTTATACTTTTTCTTTACCAAAGGATAGCGTACTATATATCCTCTCTTGCGCCTTCTTTTTTTTTCACTTAACACAGTAAATATATCCTGGAAATCATATCCTATTGGTAAGTAGAGATTGTCCTCATTTTTTACAGCTGCATATTATTCCATTATGTGGATTTAACCGTAACTTATTTAACCACTCTGCCATGTCTGAGCATTTGGGTTGTCCTTAACATTTTGCAACTGCAAACGGTGCTACAATAAATAGCCTTGTGCATATGTATTTTTTAGTGTTGGGGGGTACATCTTCAAGGACATTGTCAGAAGGAAGATTACTAGGTCAAAAGCTAAGTGCACGTGTAGTTTTGCCAAATTTCCCTCCAGACGGGTTATACTAGTTTGCATTTCTAATAGCAGTATATGAGAGTGTCTGTTTTCCACAGCCTAACCCCAGAATGTGTTGTCCACACATTTTAATTTTGCCGGTCTGGTAAGTGGGAATGGTATCTCAGTGTTGTTTTAATTTGCATTTTTCTAGTTACAAGTGAGTTTGAATATTTTTACATATGCCTAATGTCCATGTTTTATATAATATTTGAATTATGTTTTAATGTGTTTTCCCATTTCTTCTCAATGTTTAAGAGTTCTTTATATATTAAAGTTAGTAGTCCCTTTTCTGTGGTATATGTTACAGATATTTTCTCCCAGTTTGTCAGTTATCTTTTGACTTTGTTTTTGGTGTTTTTTTGCCATGCCATTTAAAAAAATTTATATAGTATGATTTGCCAACATTTTCTCTTATTTCCTTGTTATATTAAGGTTGAAGAGGAATTCACTCAGGTTTTCTTTTAATATTTGTAAGGTTTCTCCTTTTTTTGTACTTAGATGCCCAATCCATTTGGAGTTTATTCTTGTGACTTGTGCGAAGTTCGGATCTTAGCCTATCTCTTGATAAATGTAAATTATTAATTTTAATGTAGTCAGATATACCAGTATTTCCTGTATGGCATATTTTCATCTGTGTGGATAGCCAGTTATCCCTGCACTATTTATTAGAAAGATTATCCTTTCACTTCTGCTCTGCAATGCCACCTTTGTTATAAATTCAGTGCCTATGTGTAAGACCGTTTCTAGGTTCTCTATTCTATTCTACTGACGTACTTGTTTGTCCCTACATCAATCCCATTTTCGTTACTGCTAAAGTATGAAAAGTCTTGATATCTAGTAAGTAAGTCCTCCTACTTTGTTCTTCTTTAGGATAATTTTTAATATTTTTGTTCTTTTGCTTTTCCTCATGTGTGTTTGAATGAGCTTATGAAGTTTCTCATGCAAATTCTGTCAGGAGTTTTTAGATTGCATTTAATATATAGATCAGGTTGTGAACATTTTATGTGGTAACAGTGTTGTGATTTCCTATCTATGAACATGATTCTTTCATTTACTTAGGTTTTCTTAAATTTCTTGCAATAATGTTTGATACTTTTATTAATTAAGGTCTTTCACTTCTTTTGTTTTATTCCTAGATTAAAAATATTTTTGAATTGGATCATCCATAGTTTCATATTTTAACTGCATGTTAATACAACTGCTATCTTTCTCTAATGGATCTAGTATCCAGGAATCTTACTATAAAATCACTGATTAATCCTAATAATTTTTCTGCATTTGGGGGGAATACATATGTATATATATTATGTTTATGAATACTGTGAGCTTTTTTCCCTCTAAACCTTAGATCATGTTTTTCCTTGCCTAATACACTGGCTAGGGCCTCTAGTACATTGTTAAACAAAATGGTGATAGAAGGTGTTTTGCATTCTTCTCCATCAAAATTTAAAATTTCCCCATTAAGTGTGTTTCCTGTAGGGTTTGATTTATTTATTTACTTAGATCATTTAGATAAAATTGAAAAAGTAGCTTCTCTTCCTTATTTAAGAGTACTTATACAAGGGTGTTTAGTTTTTTTCAAATACCTTTTCTGCCATTATTAACAATATGGTCTTTCCCCCCATCCTGTTCCTCAGGTAATTACAATGGTGAGTTATTTAATATTAAATGATTTTTAGAATAAACCCAGTTTGATGGTTTTCTTTGCTTCTTTTTTCTTCCCTTTCCCCGTCTCTCTTTCCTCCTTTTCCCTCCTCTTCCTCCTTCTGTTCCCTTCTCCTCTCTGCATTTGGCCTGTAAGTTTCCTTTCTTATACTGTCAACATTGCATTTTTTAAAAAAAAATTATGACTTATTTTTATAGGTCTTTTTCCACATTTATGGAAAATTAAACAGAAAGTGCAGAGATTTCCTAGATACCCTTTCTCTTTTGGCATACAATTTCCCTTATCATATTGTACTAGTGTGGTACATTTGTTATAACTGATAAACAAATCGGTTGTATTATTGACTGAAGTCCATAGTTTCCATTGGGTTTAGCTGTGTTTTATAGTTCTATGGATTTGGACAGATTCATAATGTACAGATGATATCAACCATTACAGTATCATACAGACCAGTATTCTGCTCTGAAAATTTCCTGTGCAACACCTATTTATTCCTGTTTTCCTCCCCCTGATCTCCTGGCAATCACTGATCTTGCCGCTGTAGTTTTGCCTCTTCCGAATGTCATATAGCTAGAATCATATAGTATGTAGTGATTTTAGATTGGTTTCGTTCACTTAGCGATATTCATTTAGATTTCTTCCATGTCTTTCTGTAGCTTCATAGTTCATTTCTTTCTTTAAATAGACTTTATCTTTTAGAGCAGTTTTAGGTTCATAGCAAAAATTGAGCAGAAAGTACAGAGAGTTCTCATATACCACCTGCCCCGCACATGTGTGGCCCTCCCACACTATCAGTACTCTGCATCAGAGTGCTAATTTATTAGAATTGATGAACCTATGTTGCCATGTAATTATCACTAAAGTCTATATAGTTTGCATTGAGGTTTACTCTTGGTGGTGTTTTGACAAATGTATAATGACATATATCTAGCATTATAGTATCATACAGAATGGCTTCACTGCCTTAAAAAAATCCTTTTGCCTTTCTCAGAATATCATATAGTTGGATCACATAATTTGTAGGCTTTTAAGATTGACTTCTTATACTTTTAATTTCCTCCATGTCTTTTCATGGCTTTGATAGCTCATTTATTTTTGACATTGAATAATATTCCATTGTATGTACCGTCATTTATTTTCACCTGTTTAAGGACATCTTGGTTGCTTCCAAGTTTTGGCAATAAAGAATAAAGCTGTGCTATAACCACCCATGTGCAGGTTTTTTGTACGGACATAAATTTTCAATTTATTTTGAGTAAATACCAAGGAATGTGATTACTGGGTCATGTGGTAAGGGTATATTCAGTTTTGTAAGAAACCACTAAACTATCTTCCAAAGGGGCGGTACTATTTTGCATTCCCACTAGCAATGCTTGTGAGTTCCTGTTGCTCCACATCCTTGCCGGCATTGGTGGTGTCAGTGTCCTGGATTTTGGCCATTCTCATAGGTGTATTATGATATCTTACTGTTACTTCAGTTTGTATTTCCCTAATGACATATGAGACTGAACATCTTTACATATAACCACTTGCTATCTGCATATCTTCTTTTGTGAGGTGTCTGTTCCAGTCTTTTGACCATTTTTAAATCAGATTATTTATTTATTTGTTTTTTCTTTTTCTACAGTTTTGTTTTTAGAGACGGGGTCTTGCTGTCACTCAAGCTGGAGTGCAGTGGTGCGTTCATGGCTCACTGTAACCTTTAACTCCTGAACTCATGAGATCGTCCTGCATCAGTTTCCTGAGTAGCTAGGACTACAGACACATGCTACTGTGCCCAGCTAATTTTTATACTTTTTGTAGAGATGGAGTCTTGCTGTGTTGTCCAGGCTGGTCTGGAACTCCTGGCCTCAAGTGATCCTCCCACCTTGTCCTCCCAAAGTGCTGGGATTACAGGCATGAGCCACCGTGCCAAGCGAACTTGTTTATTTTCTTACTGTTAAATTGTAATAGTTTGTTGTATATTTTGGACGGAACTTATTGTTCACATATGTCTTTTGAAGATATTTTTTTCCCAGTCTGTGGCTTGTTTTCTTATTCTCTCTTAATCCACATTGCATTTTGTGTCCGTGTCAGAGTTATGCTAACTTTATAAAATGAATTGGGAAATATTCTTTTCTATTTTCTGGAAAATTTGTATATAATTAGAATTAATTTTGGTAGAAGTTGCTGGTGACTTTGCTAGACCTTTTATTTTCTTTGTGGAGTAATTTAAAATTGTTTATGATGAGACAACTAAGATTTTCTATTTTTTTCTTGTGTCAGTTTTAGTGCATTATATTTTTCTAGGAGTTTATTCTGGCTTTTGAAACTTGATGGGATAAAAGTATTTATTATATCCTCTTATTATTAATTACTACATTTAGGCTGTTTTCTTTGTACTACTGATTATTTGTGTGTTTTCTTTGTCAACCTCATTCAGAATCAATTCAATTATTATCTTAGAAGGAACAGTTTTAGTGTTTTGATCCTCTCCAGTGTGTTTTCCATTTCATGAATTTCTGCGAATTGTTACCTCTTTGCTTCTATTTTGTTGGGTTTCATTTACTGTTATTTTTCTAATTTCTTGAGGTGGATACTTAACTCATCAATTTCTGTAAAGCATTTCTTCTTTTTCATATATATGTTTTGGATTATAAATTTCTTTATAAGTTGGTTTTACCTGCAACCTACAAGTTTTGATATATTGTTATTTTGCTATTCAGTTGAAGACATTTCATAATTTCAATTATGATTTTACCTCTGACCTATGGGTTATTTTAAAGTATACTTCTGTCTTTACAGACATGAGGATTTTTCTGGTTACTTTTATGTTATTGATTTCTAGCTGAATTATGTTCTGAGGCTATGATCTGCATTACTTTATTTGTTCAAAATTTGCTTTATATGGGAGGAAGGAGAGTATCAGGAAGAATAGCTAGTGGATGCTGGGTTTAATACCTGAGTGATGGGATGGTCTTTGCAGCAAAGCATCATGGCACATGTTTACTGATGTAACAAACTGGCACATCGTGCACACATACCCTGAACTTAAAATAAAAATTGGAAATTTTAAATAAAGGAAAAAAAATTAGCTTTGTGAAATACACTTTTAAAATTTACATCCCACTACAAGATTAGAAGAATAATGTAGACCTTATCAATAATATGCATTTTCTTAAGTTCAAGATGGCACTACTGATCCTATATTAAGTGTATTTGCTTTCTATTTGTTTGGTTGTTTGGTTTCTAATAGTAGATGTATTGGATGTAGTCTGGTCTTTGGATAACTTGCTAAACAGTGGAATTTAATGTAAGTCAGTATTCAAGGTGCTATAAGTTGTTTCAAGGTATTTTGTTGCAATTTAAAAATATATCTGATAATGGGTACTATAGTTATGGCTTGTACATAGAACAGTTAATTTTGAGTTATTTAGCTTAGTTTTAGAAAGAATCCCTTGCCCCCTTTAAACTTGTAATTTGAAATAATTACAGACTCAATTTACTTTTAAAGCAGGTTTTCTGTGTTTGATGTATCATCGGTATTGGGTGAATGAAGTTCTTTTAAATGTTTATTCTATTACCTGACAAGTTTTACTTTCTTTTATGAGAAACTTTTCTGGAAACAATTTTGGGGCTTTCTTTTCAGAATAGATATTGGTTAGTGTTTGTGTTTGGAAAATTGAAAGCAAAATAGATATTAGTCTTGTCTATTCTTAACTTCTAAAGCTGTAATAGATTGTTTTTATCCAACAGTGTCTCTTTATTGCTACTTTCCAAAAACATCCTCTTTGGTAGCCACAGTATAGAAACATTTAGTTGCCAAAAAATATCTCAGAGGTGTTAGCATTTGTATAAAGGTTATGGTAATGTTCGCCTAACTTAAGGGCTAAACAATTACCTGGTACCAAGTAAGTCAGGGCTTCTATTTTTAAATATACGTATAAATGTGTTTATTAGTGCTGAATTAATGCTTTACTCTGGGGATTTAAAATGTGTGATTGCTATATTGTACATAAGCACCCTGCATGATGAAATGGTACATATTACTTGACAATAATTACGTATACAATTTGCAAAAATACTTTTGAAAGGTAAAATATTTAAAGAAATCCATTTTAAAAGTGGGAATTTGTGTTCTCGAAGTATTATCTTATGCATAGCAGGCCTTTAAATTATGACACATGTTAAAATCCACTCAAACGAAGGTGGTAATATATGGTAAGGGATAATGAGTAAGAAAGAAGTATATGAATAAGAAAGACTAGTAATTTTTAAAAGTGAAATATACATACGTACATATATATGCCAACTGATATATTTAAGAAATTTCTTATTTAGGGAAAGGTAGTTATTAGACAAGTTGGAGGGAGGGACACACTAAATAGTATATTGGCAAACTTCCTGAAATGCATATGGATAGTAATTTAGAGGCATACTGATTTTTAAATGTCAGGCAACTTTTATTCTTTTCCTTTTCTAGCATCTATTTGTATGAACAATGACTATTCCTGCTGCTAAAGGAGGTTTTATCAAGCTTTCTGTGAACATTTGTTACATAGGAAATAAATTAAACTACTGCTATATATACCTAACATTCAATTTATGATACCAGCAATGATTTGGGAGAGATTTAAAGTTTTGTTGGTTAATTTCTTATTTGTCAAATGATGGGCTAAGAAATTCTCCATTTCTTAGATTAGGGGACATTTCCTATGTTTCCTATTTGAATCTACTAAACAAATGCCTTTAGTCGTGTTTGTAACCATCAACAGTATGTTTCAAATTACAGTGTCATCACTTACATTCCAAATGTAAGAAAGTTTTTGCTAAGTTGGCTTAATTCAGAATTGTGTTTAGCAGCTATTAATATTCTCTTAGTGACCCTTTAATACTTTATAGGCTCTTTTTTTTTTTTTTTTTTTTTTTTTTTTTTTTGTGATAAGAGTTTCACTCTTGTTGCCCAGGCTAGAGTGCAATGACATGATCTTGACTCACTTCAACCTCCGCCTCCTGAGTTCAAGCGATTCTCCTACTTCAGCCACCTGAGTAGCTGGGATTACAAGCATGCGCCACCACGCCCAGCTAATTTTTGGATTTTTAGTAGAGACGGGGTTTCTCCACGTTGGTCAGGCTGGTCTCAAACTCCTGACCTCTGGTGATCCGCCCTCCTCGGCTTCCCACAGTGCTAGGATTACAGGCATGAGCCACCACGCCCGGCCTATAGGCTCTTATAGAACATAGGGTACAGGGTATATTCCCAGGAGACTAAATATCTACCTTATTTCATAGAATCTAAGTTGCTATGAGACTGTGCTTTCATGGTCTTAGTAGACCATGTCAATGAGGGGTAATCACACAACTACCTCACAACAGTCACCTGGTTATTATTATGATACCACCTAGCATCACAGGCATTTCAATTTCAGAGAAGTTAAATTATAAATAAATGTATATCCTGGAATTGTTGAAGTAGGGTTTTGAAGTCACTAACAGAATTTAAAAGAGATGGTTATGATAATCTCGTGTTCTCATTTGCTGTGATTATATCAATATGGCATGCCAAGAAGTTTTTTTATTGTTTTGAGTTTCCAATTGTTGTTTAGTTTTTTGTTTTGACTCTAGATACTACACAGTGTTCCATTCTGAGATTCATGCAATAGAATTTATAGCCATCCTAGAAATCATTAGAAATCTATTACGTTAAAAGGCCATTAACTTTCAATGTCGAGACTTTGAGAAGTGACATTGCGTAGTTCTTCTGGGCAAGGAGTATAGGCAATTTGTTTTTTCTTCTTCATGTATAATCATGTTCAGACTGAAGTTGTATCCATTTATTCACAGTGTCCATTATGTAAAGATTTGTGATAAAAGAAAGATGAGATATATGTACATTTTGGTCAGTTAAATGCAAGAATATTTAATTATGTCCTTCCTATACCCCACACCACTACCAGTTCCCTACATACTCCATAAGCACAGTTATAATGATAGTATTTCTTCATTCTCAATGTTTCATTGCATTTAAGAGTGAGGACATATTAGAACTGTGGGAATAAGAAGGAAGGGATAATGCAGAGACCATAATCATTACCATTTTTTAATATTAGACCTTTGTTTGGTTTGATTTTTATTTTCATGTTTATTGTTTTATAAGAAATAAGTATATCTTTTAATATGACTCCATATTGCCTACAAAATAAAGTATATGCCATTTGAAATTCTTCATGGTTAATTCTAAACTTCTTTGAGTTCTCATCTCCAACTAAATTATTCCTTACTCCGTCCATACTTGTGCTGTCTTTGTCTCAAATCTTCTTTTGCGCAGGATGTTGTTTTTTTCCTTTTGTGTTACCCAATCTTTGAGGCTAATCCCAAATCCCATCTATTCAAACTTTTCCAGATCTCTTCATAGCAAATACCTTTATTCCACTACTTTCTAATGGTGAGTTTCTCTGTTATACCTCTTATTGGAGGGTACCTTTTGTTAAGGCTATGTATTTGTCAGGTTTTCCTGTTAGATTTTGGTACCGATGTATTTAAGTTTGTATTATCTCCTGTACATTGCATAGTGGTGGTACATCATCATACACGTCTTCATCCTTGTCGTCTTCACATTGAGCTGGCTGAGAAGGAGGAGGAAGAGGGGTTAGTCTTGCTGTCTCAGTGGTGGGAGAGGGAGAAGAGGTGGAAGAGGTGGAAGGGGAGGCAGGAGAGACAGGCACACTCAGTGTAACTTTTATTGAAAAACGATCCCTGTGTAAGTGGACTCATGCTGTTCAAACTTGTATTATTCAAGGACCCTCTGTAATTTTGTTAGAATTACTAATATGTTAGAGTGTTCTACATTTAAGTTTTCATTCTCAACATTTTACTTATTATTATTATTTGAGACGGGGTCTCATTATATTGACCAGACTAAAGGGGGTAGCTGTTCACAGGTGCAGTCATAGCACACTACAACCTTGGACTCCTGGAGTCAAGCAATCCTCCTGCTTCAGTCTGTCGAGTAACTGGGACTGGAGGCACACACAACCACACTCGGCTCCCATTATTTTCTGAAATATAAAATTATTTATTTGATGATTACTGTCTCATAGTGTGAAAGACAAGAATACTTTTCTCATGGCATCCATCTAATATATTTTATAATGTATCTATATTATATCTATTATTCAAATTTTGATAATTATACAACCTTACTCATAAGGAGTATTTTATAAATAATGCTTTTTTTTCTTTGTAGGTTACTTCCTCAGAATGTTGGCCTTCTGTATGTTGGAGGTTATGAAAGACCCTTTGCACAAATCAAGGTATGTTTGTTCATTTTCAGGGTACTTTTCCTGGATGTTCTCTTATCTAGAATCCATCAAAAACTTACTAATAATCATCAACATATAAAAATATGGTGTCCCAGCACTTCGGGAGGCCAAGACAGGTGGATCACTTGAGCCCAGGATGTTGAGACTATGTTGGGAACCATGTCTCTACAAAAAAAACAAATTTTTGTAATTAGCCAAGTTCAATGGCATGTGCCTATAGTCCCAGCTACTCTGGAGGCTGAGGTGGAAAGATCACTTGAGCCCAGGAGTTTGAGGCTGCAGTGAGCCATGATCACACCACTATACTCCAGCCCGGGCGACAGAGTGAGACCCTGTCTCAAAAAAAAAAAAAAAAAAAGTGAATGTGAAGTGATAATTTCATTAGCTTCTGCGTATTTCTGCTGAAGAAATCATTCAGCTTTTCAAAGGAATTGATTATTTTAATATTCTTGCCATAGTAAAGATGACTTTGACCAAAATAGTTCAGTGATTAATTTAGAAGAGTACATTTAGAGATTAATCTTTGAGATCATCCCTTTTGCCATTAAAAAAATGTTTACAGGTCAAGCACATGGCTCATGCCTACAGTCCCAGTGCTTTGTGAGGCCAAGGTGGGAGGGCCAGGGCTGGAAGATTGGTTGAGCCCAGGAGTTCGAGACCAGCCTGGGCAACATAGTGAAACCTCATCTCTACAAAATAATAAAAAAAAAATTAACTGGGCATGGCATGGCAGTTGTCCCAGCTTCTCAGGCGGCTGAGGCTAGAGGATTCCCTGAACCTGGGAGGTCAAGGTTGTAGTGAGACATGATCACACCACTGCACTCCAGCCTGGGCGACCGAGTGAGACTGCCTCGAAAACAAAAAGTTTTTAACAGCTTTATTGAGATCTAATTGACAAACAACTGTACAATTTGATAAATTATGACATGCTTGTAGTTGTGAAACCATAACTGCAATCAAGATAATTAACATATTAATCACTTCAAAAAGTTTCCCTGTGCCCCTTTGAAATTTCCCCCTCCCCCCCCCCTTTTTTTCTTGTGGTCTCCAGGCAACCACTAATCTGATTTTTGTTATTATAGATTAATTTGCATTTTCTAGAGCTTTATATAAGTGAAATCATATAGTGTATATTCACTTTCTTTTTTGCCTTCTTTCACTCAGCATAATTATTTTGAGATTCATCCACATCATTGCACTTATCACTAGTTTATTATTTTTTATTGCCAAGTATCAGGTTGGTGTAAAAGTAATTGTGTTTTTTTGCCATTAGTAGTATTCCATTCTATGGCTATAGCAAGTTTGATTGTCCTTTCACCTGCTGACGGGCATTTGGGTTGTTTCTGGTTTGGGGCTATTACAAATAAAGCTGCTGTGAGCATTTGTGTACAAGTTTTGCATAGACATAGGCTTTTCTTTCTCTTGGGTGAATATCTAGGAGGGGAATGGCTGGGTCATGTGGTAGTTGTATTACATTTCCATAATGACTGAGATTCTTTTCATGTACTTTTTTCTCATCTGAATCTAGTCAAATATATGTTCATATCTCCTCTAGTGAAGTATGTCTTCAAATCTTGTTATTTTAAAATTGGGTTTTTTGTTTTCTTACTGAGTTTTGAACATTTTTTGTATCTTCTGGATATAAGTCCTTTATCAGATTTGTGATTTGCAATTATTTTCTCCCAGCTGTAGATTGTCTTTTCGTCTCTTAACAGTGTCCTCAAAGAGCAGTTCTTAGTATTGATGAAGTTCAGTTTATTTTTCTTTCATGGCTCATGCTTTTGTTGTTGTATCTAAGCAATATTTTCCTAACCCAAAGTCACAAAGATTTTTCTCTATGTATTCTGATAGAAGTTTTATACTGTTAGGTTTTACATTTAGGTTTATTGTCCATTTGAGTTAATCTTTATAGAAGAGTCAAGTATGGATTGATGTTCTTTTTTTTTTTCTTTTAATCTTTTTTTTTCCAGAATGTTACTCTCAAACTTTTTTTTTCCAGACATGTTGATATATAGGTGTTCCAAAACCACTTTCTTTTTTTTTTTTTTTTTTTTTTT
>NW_016806491.1:1752761-1785961 GCF_001698545.2 Rhinopithecus bieti
TTGTATTTTTAGTAGAGACGGGGTTTCACCGTGTTAGCCAGGATGGTCTCGATCTCCTGACCTCGTGATCCGCCCGTCTCGGCCTCCCAAAGTGCTGAGATTACAGGCTTGAGCCACCGCGCCCGGCCTCAAAACCACTTTCGAAAAGAATAAAGACCTTACAGTTTTGTTGAAAATCAGTTGATCCATATGTGTGTAAATCTATTTCTGGACTCTTCCATTCCATTGACCTATGTGTTTATCCCTCTACCAATAACCACACTATATTGATTTCTGTAGCTTTATAACAAATCATGAAATAGTGTAAATCCTCCAACTTTGTTCTTTTTCTATGTTGTTTGGCTAATCTAGGTTCCTTTCATTTCCATATGAATTTTTATAATCATCTTGTCAGTTTCTATAAAATGCCTGTTCAGATTGTGACTAGGATTGTGTTGAACAGTTTGCAGAGAACTGAAATTTTAACAGTATCAAATATTCCAATTCATTAAGGCCACATCACTCTCTAGTTATTTAGGTCTCTCAGCAATATTTTGTTGCTTTCAGTATATTGGTTTTAGACATTTTTCAAGCAAATTTATCTGTTTTGTATTTTGTACACTATTATAAAAGTTTTCTTTTAATTTTTTTTTACTCACCCTGACACTTGGGCAGGATTTAATTTTAATTTCTGATTGTTTAATGGTACTTGCTAGTCTGTAAAAAGCTGATTGATCTTTTTTTTTCATGTAGTAGCTTTAAACTCTACCATCTTGTACTCGATTATTAGTTCAGTAGCTTTTATGTAGATTTCATAGGATTGGCTACATAAATGATAGTCCTCTACTAATAAGGACAGTTCTCCTTCTTTCTGATCTTGATGCCTTTTATTGCTTTTCTTTTTTAAAATTTTCTTTTTTATAGACAGGGTCTTGCTGTGTTGGCCAGGTGGGTCTTGAACCCCCGGCCTCAAGCAGTCCTCCCACCTTGGCCTTCCAAAGTAGTAGGATTACAGGCATAAGCCACCACCCCGGCCTGCTTTTTCTTTATTGCACTGACTAAATCCTACAATACAGAGTTGAATAGAAATGGCAAGAACAGACATACTTGTCTTGTTTCTTATCTTAGTGGGAAAGCATTATTTAATCTTTTATCAAAAATTGTTTTTATAGTAATATTAGTTAAGGGTTGGTTAATTGATTCCATTAAGCTTTCTTAAGAGAAATGAAAAAATACTAGCATTCAAGGCAGTTTATAAAAAGGAAAGAGTTGAGACACTCAGTTTTGTTTTTGTAACTTTCTGTTAATGTTTTCCGAGAAACATATATATATGTTTTTTTTTTTTTTGGGGCAGAGTTTTACTCTGTCACCCAGACTGGAGTGCAGTGGCACAATCTTGGCTCACTGCAACCTCTGCCTCCCGAGTTCAAGCGATTCTCCTGCCTCAGCCTCCCAAGTAGCTGAATTACAGGCTCACACCACCACGCCTGGCTAATTTTTTGTATTTTTAGTAGAGCTGGGGTTTTGCTGTGTTGACCAGGCTGGTCTTGAACTCCTGACCTCAGGCAGTCCACCCGCCTCAGCCTCCCAAAGTACTGGGATTACAGGCATGAGCCACTGCCCCTGGCCAGAAGCCAATACACTTGTTTTGTGATTTTTTTGTTGTTGTTACATAGTTTTCTGATTTTTCTTCACATTTGTTTCTTGGCTCCATGTGTTATTTTTCTTCTATCCATGTGAGACTTGTGAGTTAAAACTCCTTTCCACTTGCTTATATGACATCTTTTATGTTTTGAAAATAAGGATTTTTCAGAGTAGACTAAGGCTAAATAGAATATGCAACATACTTAATACTGAAGATGTTCAGTCATAATATCAACATCTTTTTTTTGGGACAGAGTCTCACTCTGTTACCCAGGCTGTAGTGCAGTGGCACAATGACAACTCACTGCAGCTCACTGCAGCGTTGGCCTCTCAGGCTCAGGTGATCCTCTCACCTGAGTCTCCCAAGTAGCTGGAACTACAGGTGCATGCCACATGCCTGGCTAATTTTTTTGTGGAGATGGGGTTTTGCCGTGTTGCCCAGGCTGGTCTCAAACTCCTGGACTCAAGTGATCCGCCCATCTCAGCCTCCAAAAGTGCTGGGATTACAGGTGTGAGCCACCATGCCTGGCCATCACAATATCAACATTTTTAAATGAAAAATCTTATCTTAGTTACCATAGCATTAGCACCTCTTTAACTCCATTAATTTAACCTAAATCTAAACATTCTCTTAAAGTTCATCATTAGGATCTTAAATTATGGAACCTCCTGACTTTTCTAGTTCCTTACATAATGACAAGTATTCGAGTCCATTTTTTTTCTTCCATTCTTAATATCCCTGTAACATGAGGAGAATTGGCAAGATTCTCTTCATAAACCCCTCTCACTATCCCATTCACCAAATTCAGCAGTATAGCCAGGAATCCTAATAGGTTTCAGCAGGAACATTTATGACAGCTCAATATTTTTCTGACCAATGATTTGGAATATCCTGTTTCTCTTTATTAGAGCTGAAGTAACTAAAGAGAGAGAGGCTTATCTGATATATTTCAGTAAGGAGAGAATTTTTGTGTTCATGGTGTGAGTTACATGGTGTCTCAAAAGCACAGTCTGAGTTATGTGTATCTGAGTGCTAGTTGCCCTATCACTCACCAGATTTATTAATATAACATTTTCTTTATCTGTGCATTTCCTAACAAGCTCAGTGACAAAAGTCAATCTCTTGTCAATCCTTTATGCCTAGATAATCGGCCCTGTAGAAAAAAGTTCATGATTTTAGGGTGTCTTTTTCCTTTGATGTTGTTGTGGGAAAGGTTTCTTGCATTCACTGTGAAAAGATTCTTATCCTTATTAATTGTTGAAGTTCTTTCATAATTCCTATGGCTCCATCAAATTACATGCATATTAATTAGAATGTAAGTTAATTGGATAACAATTTAAAAATCATAGTTCAAATGCTTGACATTAGGTTATAAAAGTTAGGTTCATTTCCTATGGGCTTGTACCTGACTTGTGAATACGAAATAGCAGTATTTGTTATGTTCACTTTTTTCCCATTAAGCTAAATGTAAAGATAATATATTGTGTCATAAATATGAGATACAACCTTTAAAAAATGGAGACTGCTTTGCTTTTCTTAAGAACATATTGTTTGTTGATTTTTAAAATTAAATCATGATATGAAATTGTTCACTTGATCATGGAGGAAAAGACATTCTCATTCATTAACATCACAAGACTTAAGTTCCTCAGTGTGGGTGGCTGGGTGTTGCAGGCAATGTTTGCTAGAGATATTTTACCTAAAAACGAGCTCCATTTTATAAAGGTCAGAAAGAGAAAAGAAAGAACACAAAAAGATAATAGATATTTGGACACATGTTAAATGAATTCAGAAATTTGCTATAGCATGCCGATAAATACCTGTACATCTGTACTATTAGTATTAAATATATAAAATGGAACATAACAATTATTCCTACAGCTGAACACACACACACACTCTTCCATTATTTGCTCATCTTTTAGTTTTAGTTTTCTATCTAAGCCCTACATAAAGACATAAATATGTGTAAACTTGGGACTTTTAGGATTGTTTTTTCTAGTTCTGTGAAGAATGATGATGGTATTTTTATGGGAATTGCATTGAATTTATAGATTGCTTTTGGCAGTATGGTCATTTTCACAGTATTGATACTACTCATCCATAATCATAGGATGTGTTGCCATTTGTTTTTGTTGTCTGATTTCTTTGAGCAATGTTTGGTAGTTTTCCTTGTAGAGGTCTTTCACTTCCTTTGTTAGGTATATTCCTAAGTATTTTATTTTATTTGCAGCTGTTTTAAAAGGGTTGAGTTGTTGATTTGATTCTCATCTTGGTTGCTGTTGGTGTATAGCAGTGCTACTGATTTGTGTGCATTAATTTTGTATCCTGAAATTTTACTGAATTCATTTGTCAGATCTAGTTTCTTTTTGGATAAGTCTTTAGGGTTTTCTAGGTATGCAATCATATCATCAGCAAAAAGTGACAGTTTGACTTCCTCTTTACTGATGTGGATGCCTTTATTTATTTCCCTTGTCTGATTGCCCTGGCTAGGACTTCCATTACTGTGCTGAATAGAAGAGGTGAAAGTGGGCATCATTGTCTTATTCCAGTTTTCAGGGGGAATATTTTCAACTTTTCCCTATTCAGTATAGTGTTGCCTGTGGGTTTGTCATTGATGGCTTTTAGTACCTTAAGGTGTAGCAGGAACAGTTGTAGACAAAACCTCTTGGACACTGGTTTTATGAGGGAAGAGGCTTTAATCATCTGGGAGCATTGGTAGACTCACGTCTCAAGATCCGAGCTCCCCAAAGTAAAGATTCCTGTCCCTTTTAATGGCTTACAACTCTAAGGGGTTCACATTACATGGTTGTGATACATTGTGCACGTGGGGGCTACTTGACTGAGGGCTACATGCATCAGTGATTGGGGCTAGCAGAACAGAACAGAAAGTTTCACAAGTCTTCCTCATACAATGTCTGGAATCTATGGATAACACAAGCGGCTAGGTCAGGAATTGATGTTTAACTACCAGACCTGGTTCTTGGCACCATGCCATCTGGCCGTTAATCTCACTTCTTCTTTTTTTAACTTTTTGCTTTCTCATGAAACAGGAGACAATGGGAGAGGTGGTCTCCTTCCTTAGTCCCCCCTTTGAGAATCTCACTTATTAGTGGGAATTTTCGCTTTCATCCTCACTATCTAGGTCTTTTTGTGAGGCACACCAACAGTGATTCATGTAGTACATTTGTGCTGAAGTATTTTGGTGAATTAAAGTAGTGACAAAGTTACTCATTATTTGAAGGAGCAAAGGCAGCAAGCAGGGGAGCAACAAGTAGGTTCCTTTTACTATTATTACTCCTATTGTAAGAGTTTTAAATCCTTCTAATGCTGGGAACCATTTTCCAAATACAGACCCAGGATCAAATTCATGCCAAACCTGCACAGGCATATGTGCTAACTTTGTCATATCTCTGACTTTGTTTTCGACTACTTGCCCTTGGTCATCTGTATGCAGACAGCAACTGGTCAGGTTGAATTTTCTACAGACCCCTCCTTCAGCTGCCAGCAAGTAGTCTAGAGCCAATCTATTTTGATAAATAGCATTTCTCATCTAGGTTTCTTGCCGCACTAGAACAGTCAAAGCTCTGCCAGTTTCATTAGTGATTATTTCTAAGATGGCTTGTAACCGTATAATCCGGTTGAGCATGTAAATGGGGTTTCAGTATCCCCACGAACTGTCTTGTGCCCATGTGGCAGGCCCATAGTACTGTATGATTCTTTCAGGGGGCCACTCATCATCTTTCCAATTGCCTATGGCTATGCTCCTCTTTTCTCAGGAAGCATAGACAGGGAAGCCTAGGAACTCACCTGTTTTTATGGGCAGCAGGAAAAAGGATGGTTTAATGGTGCCGATGACACAACTGCCTGTCCATTGGTCATAGAGCAATATGTCAATAGGCTCTATATCCACATATCCAGTATAGTCTAGCTGGAGCTGTCCAGTCCCGGTGAGACTCTGGATGGGCCCAAACAGTTTGCAACTTAGTAAACTTACTAAATGGGTTCTTCTCAGTATGGTTTAGACCCCACTAGGTGACTGTTCTTATTGTGCTGTTATATAGCTTTTGTCTAGGCAATTGAGCCTTCTTAAGGGGATAGTGAAGTCTTTTCCTTCTCTAGCTATGCAGTATTGCCCAATAATTGAGGTTTTTAAGACCCAAAAGTTACCAGTGTGGGCCTTCTGGACTGGAATTATATCAGGAACTGGATCCATGGGCACTAATTCTTGGGCCTCCCAAGGCCATTGGTCTCCCATAGTAGTTCCCCCACGTACATAACAGGAAGTAACATTGAGGGAATGGGCTACATTTTCTGCTAACTGCAGGAACAGATTTTTTGTCTTCCCTGGGAGTTCTGGTATTTGCACATTTAGTTCATCATAAAAGGTCTGGAACACTGATTTGGGGGAGCGCTTGTGGATCTCCCCTTGGATTAAAAGGTTGACTCGGGGGTCAAACCCAGTTCCATCAATTCCTAGGCTTACATTTTCCCCTGTCTTCCAGTGGGGGTCCTGGGGGTTAGTAATTATTAATTCTAATGGGTTACAGTTACCAGAGGTGCAAGACAAATTACTTTTTCCTTTTTGTAGGCGAACAGGTGGCCCAAATAACACAGGACCAATAACTACATTCAATACCCTATAGACCTAATTCATGACAAATGTACTTATTTTCTGCCATTTAGCTTTTTTTTTTTCCCAACTGAGAGAACCACATCCCATCCCTAGCTTGTTACTATTAATGACCATACAGGCATCAAATCTTAAGGTGACTTGTTTGGGAACTCCTTTTCCTTCTGTTCTGGTTATTACTTTACTTGTATCTTTCATGAGTCCCCACCAGTCCTCAGTTCTTAATCTTTTTTTTTTTTTGAGACAGAGTCTCGCTCTGTCGCCCAGGCTGGAGTGCAGTGGCCAGATCTCAGCTCACTGCAAGCTCCCCTCCTGGGTTTACGCCATTCTCCTGCCTCAGCCTCCTGAGTAGCTGGGACTACAGGCGCCTGCCACCTCACCCGGCTAGTTTTTTATATTTTTTAGTAGAGACGGGGTTTCACCGTGTTAGCCAGGATGGTCTCGATCTGCTGACCTCGTGATCCGCCCATCTCGGCCTCCCAAAGTGCTAGGATTACAGGCTTGAGCCACCGCGCCCGGCCCAGTTCTTAATCTTATTTCAAAAACTGTGGTCATAGGAGGCTCAGACGGGTTGTAACACACATCAGGTTGATCATTCCCTGGGCTACACACCTTATACTGAGTGGCATTATATAAGCAGGTCCCTTTCAAAATTCCTAGACATTCACAGTAACTATAAAACAGAAAGATTATTTTAACTTGTTGCCCTACCTCAGTAACCTGATGAATACACTAGGTACAGTCCTCGATGTGGGGGAAATCAGCTCAAGTGCTTATTGAACAAGTCCAAATTTTGAGGAAAATGAGTCCCACGATGAGTTTCTTCATGCTTCAGCTGTGTGTAGACCAGTCAGCTTCCGGGTGTGACTGGAGCAGGGCTTGTCGTCTTTTTCAGAGTCATTTTGCAGGGATTGTCCAGGCTTGGTCTCACCTCCCAGGTCTCAGGTTCTGCGGGTTTCACGCGGCTGTGGTGGATCCAGGCCGGAATTCCTTCTACGTTCACGGTGGTAGAAGTGGTCAGGATGACAGTCTGGGGTCCTTTCCACTGTGGCTGCAGAGGGTCTATGTTCTAGTCTTTGATCCACACTCAATCACCTGGGGAGAAAGGGTGAACTGGGGAGAATAAGCTAATGGGGCATCTCTCATTTACTTAGGCTAAAATTGTTTGTGTAACTTTTCCTAAAGCCTGTAGTTGTCTTTGCAGCTCAGTTTCTCCTAGCTCCCGAGGAGTGCCTGGAAGTCCCCGTAATATGGGAGGGGGTCTATGATACAATATCTTATAAGGGGAATATCCCGTTCTTTTAGAAGGGGTGCACCTGATTTTAAACAATACCATGGGGAGAGCCTGTACCCACTTTAATCCCATTTCTTGACACACTTTTCCTAAGCTATTTTTGATAGTCTAATTCATTCCTTCCACCTTTCTGGAACTCCGAAGTTGGTAGGCGGCATGCAGTTACCATGTGATCCCCAATACCTGTGCTGTCTTCTGTACCAAGTCAGCCACAAATGCTGGCCCATTGTCTGAGCTGATCCATAAGGGCAGTCCAAACCTAGAGATGAGATCTTGAAGAAGCACACGGGTTACTTCACGAGTTGTCTCAGTTCATGTCAGATAAGCCTCTACCCACCCAGAGTATGTACATACTAGAACCAGTAGATACTTGTTACCTCCACATTTGGGCATCTCGGTGAAGTCTACTTGGAGATCTTCAAAGGAGGCTACTCCCTAAGCTTGTATGCCGGATGGGATGGTTGGACCTTGCCTACCATTGTGCTGCTGGCGGGTGACACATTGCTGTGTTACTGTTTTGGCAACAGCTGAGAGATGTGAAATGTAGAAGTACTGGCCTAACAACTTTTCAAGTGACTCTTAGTCTAGATGGGTGGTCTCATGCACATTGAACACAACTGCAGCCCCTAGTAGCTGTGCATTGGCTACTCTTCCGTCTGGTAACCAGATCCATCCTTCCTTTATCGCTTGCCCCCTTTCTGCCTGGAAAAAGTCTCTTTCCTCTTTAGAATAAGTAGGCACTAGATTGGGTGCCTGAGGGAGCAGAGCTCGGTGGGGGTGGATGCTGCTGTGCAAGCTTCTGAGTCTGCTCAAGAATTCCTTAAGGCAACAGAAGTGGTGGTTCACTGATATCCTTTACAATGCATTACTGCCACCCTCCAAGGCTTCCATACTGCTTCTAATCACTGTAAAATTTCTTGCTGATATTTAATGTTCTTTCCCCCTGAGTTCAACAGGCTTTTTTCTTTGTATAATGCCCCATGCACTTGGAGGGTTAAAAAGGCATACCCAGAGTCAGTATAAATGTTTACAGTCTTACCTTCACTTAGCTCTAAAGCCCGAGTTAAAGCAATGAGTTAGGCCTTCTGGGCTGAAGTTGCCTAAGGCAGCGATTTGGCTTCAATAACAGTGTCCAAGGTTACCACTGCATATCCAGCACACCTCTCTCCTGGTGGGTTAATGAAGCTGCTTCCATACACATAGAGCTCCCAAACATCCAAGGTTGGTCCCGGAGGTCGGGTCTGCTGAAATAGAATTCAGCACCTCTACACAGTTATGTTCAACTGGGCTCTCTGATACCGGGAGCAAGGTGGCGGGGTTCAAAGTGTTACAAACTTCAATGGTTATATGGGGATTTTCACAGAACAGGCTTTGGTAATTGTTTAGTCTGGCATTTGTCAGCCAATGATGTCCTTTGGTATTCATTAAAGTCACCACTGCATGAGGGGGCTTTATGTTCAGGTTTTGCCTAAGAGTTATAGTTTATCCGCTTCTTGTGCTAGCAGGGCAGTTGGTGCTAAGGCCCTCAAACGTGGGGGCCAACCTTTAGAAACTCCGTCTAGCTGTTTACAGAGGTTGGCCACTGGCCTCGGCCAGGGCCTTACGTCTTGGGTTAAAACTCCAACTGCTGTTTTTTTTCTTTCTGACACATACCATGTAAATGGCTTTGTCAGGTCAGGTAGACCCAGGGCTGTGACTGACATGAGTTTTTCTTTTAACCGATGAAAAACCTGTTGCTGTTGGGACCCCCATTCGAAAGGTTCCGTGTCACCCCCCTTTGTAACTTGGTACCGGAGGTTTGGCCAGTACTGCAAAATTTGGGATCCATAACCTGCAGAACCCCACAGCTCCTAAGAATTCTCTCACCTGCCTTCTGGTCTTGGGCTCTGGTAGGTTGCAAATGACCTGCTTTCTTTCTGATCCTAGGTTGCGCTCCCCCCGTCGAATAGTAAATCCCAGGTAGCGTACCTGCTGTCTGCAGATCTGAGCTTTCTTCCTGAACACCTTATGTGTGATAGAATTTAGCTGTGAATCCATCTGGTCCTGGACTTTTTTTGTTGGCAATTTTTTTTTATTACTGAATCCATCTCACTACTTGTTATTGGTCTTTCAGAGTTTCTGTTTCTTCCTAGTTTAGTCTAGGAGGGTTGTATAGTTCCAATAATTTATCCCTCTCCTCTGGGTTTTCTAGTTTGTGTGCCTGAAGGTGTTCATAGTAGCGTTGAATGATTTTTTAAATTTCTATGGTATCAGTTGTATTATCTCCCATTTCATTTCTACTTGATCTTATTTGATTCTTCTCTCTTTCTCTCTTCTTTTCTTGGTTAATCCCACTAATGGTCCATCAATTTTTTTTTTTAACCTTTTCAAGGAACCAGCATTTTGTTTTATTTATCTTTTGTATTGCTTTTGTTTGTTTGTTTGTTTCAGTTTCGTTTAGTTCTGCTCTGATCTTTGTTATTTCTTTTCTGCAGGGTTTGGGTTCGTTTTGTTCTTGTTTCTCTAGTTTCTTGAGGTGTGAGCTTAGATTGTCTGTTTGTGCTCTTTCAGACTTTTTGATGTAGGCATTTAATGCTATGAACTTTCCTCTTAGTACTGCATTTGCTGTATCAGAGGTTTTGATAGGTTGTGTCGCTATCCTCATTCAGTTCAAAGAACTTTTTAATTTCCATCTTGATTTCATTGTTGACCCAAAGATCATTCAGGAGCAGATAAGTTAATTTCCATGTATTTGTATGGTTTTGAGGGTTCCTTTTGGAGTTAATTTTCAATTTTATTCCACTGTGGTCTGAGAAAATACTTGATATAATTTCAGTTACCTTAAATTTATTGAGACTTGTTTTGTGACCTGTTTTATGGTCTGTCTTGGAGAATGTAACATGTGCTACGATAAGAATGTATATTCTGCAGTTGTTGGGTAGAATGTTGTGTATATATCTGTTAAGCCCATTTGTTCCAAGGTATAGTTTAAGTCCATTGTTTCTTTGTTGACTTTCTGCTTTGATGACCTGTCTAGTGCTGTCAGTGGAGTATAGAAGTCCCCCACTATTATGGTGTTGCTGTCTATCTCATTTCTTATGTCTAGTAGTAATTGTTTTGTAAATTTGGGAGCTCCAGTGCTAGGTGCATGTATTTATGATTGTGACATTTTCCTGTTGGAGACTAATCCTTTTATCATTGTATAATGTCCCTCTTTTTCTTTCTTTCTTTCTTTTTTTTTTTTTTTTTAACATTTTTGCTTTAAAGTCTGTTTTGTCTGATATATAAGAATAGCTACTCCTGCTCACTTTTGGTGTTCATTTGTGTGGAATATCTTCATCTCTTTACCTGGAGTTCATTTGAGTCCTTATGTGTTAGATGAGTCTCTTGAAGACAACAGATAGCATATTTGGTTGGTGGATTTTTATCCATTCTGGTATTCTGTATCTTTTAAGTGGAGCATTTTGGCCATTTACATTCAATGTTAGTATTGAGATGTGACGTACTGTTCTATCCATCATGCTAGTTGTTGCCTGACTAACTTGGGGTTTTGTTTTGTTTTCATTGTGTTGTTTTATAGGCCCTGTGAGATTTATGCTTTAAGGAAGTTCTATTTTGGTGCATTTTGAGGTTTTAAGATTCAGAACTTTTTTAGCATTTCTTGTAGTGCTGGCTTAGTAGTGGCAAATTAACTCAGCATTTGTTTGTCTAAAAATGACTATCTCTCCTTCATTTATGAAACTTCATTTTGCTGGATACAAACTTTTTACCTGACAGTTATTTTGTTTCAGCAGAGTAAAGATAGGACCCTAAGGCCTGCTGGTTTGTAAGGTTTCTGCCGAGAAATGAGCTGTTAATCTGATAGGTTTTCCTTTATAGATTACCAGAGGCTTTTGTCTCACAGCTCTTAAGATTATTTCCTTTATCTTGACTTTAGATAACCTGATGACTGTGTGCCTAGGCAATCATCTTGTTGTGATGAACTTCCTGAGCTTCCTGTGTTTGGATGCCTAGATCTCTAGCAAGACCAGGGAAGTTTTTATTGACTATTCCCTCAAATACATTTTCTAAATTTCTAGATTTCTCTTCTTCCTCAGGAACACCAGTTATTCTCATATTTGGTCATTTTAACATAATCCCAAATTTCTTGGAGGTGTTTTCCTTTTTTTTTTTTTTAATTCTTTTTTCTTTGTCTTTAAAAGTCTGATTGGGTTAATTCAAAAGCCTGTCTTCAAACTCTGAAATCCTTTCTTCTACTTGTTCTAGTCTGTTGTTGAAACTTTCCTGTGTATTTTGTATTTCTCTAAGTGTGTCTTTTACTTCCAGAAGTTGTAATTGTCCTTTCTTTGTGATATCTATTTCTCTGGAGACTTTTTTTCCATGTCCTGTATTTTTAAAAAAATTTCTTTGATTTTTACCTTTCTCTGGTGCCTCCTTGAGTAGCTTAATAATCAGCCTTCTAAATTTTTTATCTGTCAGTTCAGATTTCTTCTTGGCTTGGATCCATTGCTGGGGAGCTTGTGTGATCTTTTACGGGTGTTATAAGAACCTTGTTTCATCATACCAGAATCACTTTTTTGGTTTCTCATTTGAGTAGACTGTTTCAGTGGATAGATCTGGACCTCAAGGGCTGCTGTTCAGATTCTTTTATCCCACAGAGTGAACCCTTGATGTGGTGCTCTCCCCTTGTATGTCGGGGTTCTCTGCATGGACAGAACTAACAGGATAGATGTATATATGAAGGGAAGTTTATTAGGAGAATTGATTCACACAGTCACAATGAAGTCCCACAACAGGACATCTGCAAGCTGAGGAACTAGAAAGCCAGTCCGAGTTCCAAAACCTCGAAAGTAGGGAAGCTGACAGTGCAGCCTTCAGTCTGTGGCCGAAGGCCTGAGAGCCCCTGGCAAATCACTGGTGTAAGTCCAAGAGTCCAAAAGCTGAAGAATCTGGGAGTCTGGTGTTTGAGAGCAGGAAGCATCCAGCACGGGAGAAACATGGAGGCCAGAAGACTTAGCCTTTCTAGTCTTTCCGTGTTCTTCTGCCTGCTTTTATTCTGGCTGTGCTGGCAGCTGATTAGATTGTGCTCCCCTGAATTGAGGGTGGGTCTGCATTTCGTAGTCCACAGACTCAAATGTTAATGTCCTTTGGCAACACCCTTGCTGACACACCAAGGAACAATACTTTGCATCCTTCAATCCAATCAAGTTGACACTCAATATTAACCATCACACCCTCTTCCCCTAGGGATTGGGCTTCCTGAGAGCCAGACTGCAATGATTACTATTGCTCTTCTAGGTCTAGCCACCCAGTGGGGCTACCCAGCTCCTGGCTAGTGCTGGGGAGTGCCTACAGAGTCCTGTGATGTGAGTCATCTTTAGATGTTCCAGCTGTGGATACCACCACCTGCCCCGGTGGTGACAGAGGACTGAAGTGGACTCTGTAGGAATCATTGGTTGTTGTTTTGTTTAGTGTGCTGGTTTTCTTGAATATGGTTATGCTAGTGGTGAAGTTGTCACGTGGACAGACTCTGGACTTTTGGTTGGCCAAGGTGTTGCAGATGGTGGAATTAGCTGTTGTTTTCTCCTTCCTTGGGTATAGGATTTTTCTGTTATGAGTTGCTGTAATGGCTTGAGTTGACTGGCCTCCAGACAGGAGGTGGTGCTTTCAAGATAATATCAGCTATGGTAGTAGGAGGGGGATATAATCTTGCCCTACATTGGCCAGGACAAATACTTGGATTTCTCAGGTGATCGCAGGGCCATAGAGGTCCCAAGAGTTTATGTCTTTTGTCTTTGCCTACCAGGGTGGGTAGAGAAAAACCATCAGGTGGGGCAGGATTGGACAGATCTGAGCTCAGACTCTCCTTGAGAGAAAATTTTCAAGAAAATTTTTTATTTGAACTTGATTTTAAACATGCTTGATTATCCTCTTGCTTTAGCCTAAAATATAATAAGCTAAATAAAACACCAATCATTTTATAATGAGTGGTAACATGGAGTAAGAAGGGAAATGCTTAATATATCCACAACTATAGTTTGATACTATAAATGAAGCAGATTTCATCTTCATCCAAGACTGTAACTCATTTGACTTTATTGAGATTAAATTTCTAAATGTACTGGGATGTATGCCACTTAGGATTTTATTAAGTAAGCGATGTAGTTCATTATACCTTTATATGCAGTCTTTGAAATTAAAAAGGGAAGTTTTTCAGAAGTCCTTTATGTGAGGGTTGGGGACTGGGTATTTCTATATAACATAATACCTTTATCTTAATAACGTATATATGTATATATTCTATTTTTCATATCTTATTTTTGTAGATATGTTCTAGTTTAATAGTTTACATTTTACACCAGTTACTCCGTGTTTTTTTCTAGAGCATTTTAAAGTCTAGTAAAAATCTTAATGCTAATACTTGTAGGTTTCTCATTGTGAAAGCTTCACTTACCAGCCAGAATTCATAAAACCAAGAAGGATTGAAGCCTCTCAGCATCACATTTAATCAACCAAAGGGTTGTTATGGAGAGACACAAGGCCACAGGGCCATTCCTTGATATTAGTTGTCTTTTCCAGTTCTGACAGTCCAAGAATTGTGAGTGGCTGCAAAGCTGAGTCAGCCCCAAGTTTCCACTTGGACACTGCAGAAAGGCTTGAAAAGTCTTCTATATTTTAAGTCGGAATTTTTTGCAGCAACCACATATGGAAAGTAAGGACTATAACCATTATTTGGGATTATTTTTTTGAGGCAGTTATTTTACAGTCAGTACAGCAACATTATTCCCTGCCTCAGTCTGGTTCTGTCCCTGCTGAGTAACTGGGTGCCATTAGTCACAGTCAGATACTCTAAGCTTTCTGAGCTTGAATTTTAAAAAATCTCTACAGCCAAGGAAATGTATAGAGTGTTTGTATTCCATATGAAATTATGTAAATAGATGCAAGAGAATACCTAGTCTCTTCATTTTTTGGAAGTCAACATTTGAAAATCTATCAAAACACAAATCCACTTAGACTTCATTTCTGGTATTTTTTAAAGTAGCATGTTTTTCCTTTAAGGTATTTCAAGCTCAGATTGTTATTTGTTATGTTAAAAATATTTTTGAGATTATTAACAAGTAAATTTTAATATTTAGCATAAATTAAATTTAAAAGTAAAGTATTTATTTGGAATCTTTCTATTATAAAAGACTGAAATATGCTAGGAAACCTGATAGTAATAATTTGGTTTGTTTACTGACTGATGGTCTTTTAGAAAATATCTGGCTTATTAGATCAACACCATTTTTACTAAAAGAAACTAACATTCATGTTTTAAACCTCTAAAATATCTGAAGAATAACTGAATGTTCTAGTTCGACGACTTCCAAACTTTTGTTCATAACCTGTAGGGCTGCACGAAATATATTTCCTCAGGTTCTGGTATAGGCACACATACACGTATTTACATACATTAATGTGAACTGGTTTCAAAATATGTGTGATGTCATTTTGTTTTGTTTCTTTTTCTTTTGATTTAATTTTTAGATGCTGGGTCTCAACCCACTAAATTAATTTCTGTATTGGAAAATGGGTCATGACTCACAGTTTGGCAAACACTGCTTCAGGGTAGGACTTGTCCAGCTAATGCTGCCATACGCTTCTGGCAGGAGAGTGCCACATTTTGTGATACAGATGATAGGGAGGAGGCTTACCTGTCCCTGAACTCATGATTACCCTCAGAATGGCTTTGGAGGGAAAGAAAAAGATGAGATCTCATAGTTGCTGGGAAGAGGAAGGAAGGAAAAGATGAATGAGAAATGAATTAAAATGTTTTATGGAGCCAAGTAAAGCTGTTTTCTGTTTCAAAAGTACTCATTCTCAAGAACAGAGGGGAGTTTTGCACAACTACTCCGTCTCCCAAGTGATTTCATGTGTTTTGAGGATAGAGAAAGAAATAAAGGTAAGATCTTCCGTAGATGAAAACATTAGAAGCGGGCGCGGTGGCTCAAGCCTGTAATCCCAGCACTTTGGGAGGCCGAGACGGGCGGATCACGAGGTCAGGAGATCAAGACCATCCTGGCTAACACGGTGAAACCCCGTCTCTACTAAAAAATACAAAAAAATTAGCCGGGCATGGTGGCGGGTGCCTGTCGTCCCAGCTACTCGGGAGGCTGAGGCAGGAGAATGGCGTGAACCCGGGAGGCGGAGCTTGCAGTGAGCCGAGATCCGGCCACTGCACTCCAGCCTGGGCGACAGAGCAAGACTCCCGCCCAAAAAAAAAAAAGAAAACATTAGAAAAGGAGGTGGGTGAGAACTTGAGAGAAAGAAATGAAATCAGGTCTAGATCTATGTGATATAGTCGTTGAATAATGGCTAAATTTTCTGTAATATTCTTAATGATGAGGAAAATTTTCGGTGTCTCATATTACAGTAATAAAGGATGAAGTGTTTATCCCTTTGTTGAAAATGGATTCAAAAAGTAAAAGAAGGTTAAAGGAAAACCTTTTGGATACTAAAATTCTCACTACTTCCATGCAATAGCTATTAAGTTGCTGACCACTTCTTATTCTCCATAGTTGCTGACAGAGCGTTTTGGGATCCGTCCTGGGTGTTGAGCTAGCCTACACTGTAACTTTCTGGATGTTAAAAATCATGCAGTGATTACTAACAAGTCATACAGTAGTTGTAGACAAAAGTTCTAAAAGGTACTCATAATGGTTGTTCTCCTACCCAGGTGCTTTTGGTAGCATTATTGACAAAACAGAATGCCACGTAAGTCCTAAAATACACACGTTTCAATCTCAGTATTATCTTCATGTCCTTAGACAACTTATCAAAAGACTATAAGCCCTATGAGGCTGAGCTGTTTCTTGTCCACTTCTGTATCCTCAGGATTTAGCCCAGTTGCTGGTATATGAAAACACTAATAAATATTTCTTAACCTTATAATTGAAGAATGACTGGAAAGCCAAGTGGGCTTTGTTTTTTGTTTTCTATTGTTTTTAACATTAAGTATATACCATGAAGTTCATCAAGCTATTTAAAAGCTCTGGTTCTAATTACATACATATTTACTGGATTAAAAAATTTTAATTTCTAATCTCTATTACATCTTGGGCTTAGTATATCCTTGTGTCAGTACAAATTAATTTTATTTTCTAATTTAAAATTGTGGTTGTAAATCATTATTAACATCAGCAACTTTATTTGGAATGTAGATTTTGTGAATACATTATTCTGAGAACTCTTTCAATATAGTCCTCAAATTGTTTTTCAATTATGAAATTTAGCATTTTTTTTAGCCGGAAATTTCTATGACTTTTCAGCTAGACGTTTTGTAGAAAACTGTTGGAAATATTTTGGCATATTCTAGTATTTTTTTAAACATTGTACTACATCAAGGTGAGTTCTTGTTAAACATGGCTTGAACAAAGAACAAACAATTTTCTTTTGTATCTTTGAAAAGTTTTCCAAAAAAAGAAAATGCAATACTTTACTTACTTAGGTATTTACAGTACAGTCAGTGGACCTCCTATTTTGGTGAAAGGAACTAACATGGTACTTCTTATCCTGTTTTCTTTAACCAGTATTTTGCTTCTAAAAATAAATAGTTCTCTTGCTTGAATTTCAGAGACACTAATAACCATATAAATATAAAAGATTGTGTAAAAATGGCTGTTGCTGAAGTCATGTCTGATAAATAATGCCACAGTTTCTGATCTAGATTCATATTAAATGTCTAGAAGTTAGGTATTTTACTTCTCACAGAAAGGAGACAAATCGTTCCTTCAGCAAATACTAATTCATTATAAAAGAGTGTTCTCTTGTCCTCTTGCCTAATAAAGTCTCAAAAAACAAAATAACTCTCCCTCCATCTTTACCCTAAATGCAGGCACAACAGTAAAGACCCATTTCAAGTGGTGCGTGGCTGTAATTCATGCATTTAGGAAAGCTCCAGACTTGTGCTTGTTTTGGTTGACTCTTCTGACAACATGCACATTGTGAACAACCCCAAGCAAAACAAGACCCATCTTCCTGATGATTCTCTCTCTGCCTCCACCCCGAAGAGCACTAACAAACTCCAAGTCTAGGTCATAGAAATCCACACGTTCCCCAAATTTTTAATAGGAAGTATTAACTTGGTACGTGAGCACCTTCAGAAGTTTGAGATTGCTGCCCTAAGTGACATCCTGTCATTAATGTTGTGGTGTGTGGATTGGAGGGATCTTTAATTTTCTGAAACAGGAATAAAGACATGCATTCAAGTAAATTTAATAATCTCTTAAAATAGTTTTTTTTCTAAGTTGTCAACTAAGTATTTGTCTTCTCCATGTCCTCAAGTTTTATTATCTATAGAATTAATTGCCTATAAATAAAATGACAAGTTTGCAGTTCAGAAGATTTACAAACTATACTAAATGCAATGAAGTATAAGATTTGGAGAAACTTGTAAATTTGTAACATTGAAAATAGAAATCAGCATTAAGTTACCATTTGGATATTGACAGTTTTACTAAAATATGTTAAATATTTAACTGTATATTTAAATTCTTTTTACAGTGTCACAAGATCAGAGCATTTCCAATACTCAGGAAATAGCTTCACAAGTGATCATTCATCTGCTAAAATAATATGTTGCTTCTGATTAGTTGACTCAGTTAATAATAGTGAAAAATTATAAGTTATTTAAGTTTTTTGCTGAGATTTAAGTTTGGTAACTTGAAAAATATTAACAATGAACACACATTTTATTTACATGTATATATACATATTTACATACATACTCTTTTAAAAATTAATCTATCCACAGCCTATGTGCATAGACATAAAATACATTTTAGGTCATAATTTCTTCTCAATAGATTGTAGTATTTTACATCAGATTTGCTCTCTAAGTGTTGTTAGCCAGTAAAAGCAATTATCTAGTGGAAATTTTGTTTAAAATAAAAATTTGGAGGGGCGAGAAGGCTAAGACATAGGGAAACGAATAATATAAAAGGATATTTAAATTTAATGTATTCTTTATATATAGTATTTTTTACATCTTATTGTGAAATGTTACAACCATATTGATATATTTTTGGAAATCCATCTTTTTTTCTTNAATTGTTTTTCAATTATGAAATTTAGCATTTTTTTTAGCCGGAAATTTCTATGACTTTTCAGCTAGACGTTTTGTAGAAAACTGTTGGAAATATTTTGGCATATTCTAGTATTTTTTTAAACATTGTACTACATCAAGGTGAGTTCTTGTTAAACATGGCTTGAACAAAGAACAAACAATTTTCTTTTGTATCTTTGAAAAGTTTTCCAAAAAAAGAAAATGCAATACTTTACTTACTTAGGTATTTACAGTACAGTCAGTGGACCTCCTATTTTGGTGAAAGGAACTAACATGGTACTTCTTATCCTGTTTTCTTTAACCAGTATTTTGCTTCTAAAATAAATAGTTCTCTTGCTTGAATTTCAGAGACACTAATAACCATATAAATATAAAAGATTGTGTAAAATGGCTGTTGCTGAAGTCATGTCTGATAAATAATGCCACAGTTTCTGATCTAGATTCATATTAAATGTCTAGAAGTTAGGTATTTTACTTCTCACAGAAAGGAGACAAATCGTTCCTTCAGCAAATACTAATTCATTATAAAAGAGTGTTCTCTTGTCCTCTTGCCTAATAAAGTCTCAAAAAACAAAATAACTCTCCCTCCATCTTTACCCTAAATGCAGGCACAACAGTAAAGACCCATTTCAAGTGGTGCGTGGCTGTAATTCATGCATTTAGGAAAGCTCCAGACTTGTGCTTGTTTTGGTTGACTCTTCTGACAACATGCACATTGTGAACAACCCCAAGCAAAACAAGACCCATCTTCCTGATGATTCTCTCTCTGCCTCCACCCCGAAGAGCACTAACAAACTCCAAGTCTAGGTCATAGAAATCCACACGTTCCCCAAATTTTAATAGGAAGTATTAACTTGGTACGTGAGCACCTTCAGAAGTTTGAGATTGCTGCCCTAAGTGACATCCTGTCATTAATGTTGTGGTGTGTGGATTGGAGGGATCTTTAATTTTCTGAAACAGGAATAAAGACATGCATTCAAGTAAATTTAATAATCTCTTAAAATAGTTTTTTTTCTAAGTTGTCAACTAAGTATTTGTCTTCTCCATGTCCTCAAGTTTTATTATCTATAGAATTAATTGCCTATAAATAAAATGACAAGTTTGCAGTTCAGAAGATTTACAAACTATACTAAATGCAATGAAGTATAAGATTTGGAGAAACTTGTAAATTTGTAACATTGAAAATAGAAATCAGCATTAAGTTACCATTTGGATATTGACAGTTTTACTAAAATATGTTAAATATTTAACTGTATATTTAAATTCTTTTACAGTGTCACAAGATCAGAGCATTTCCAATACTCAGGAAATAGCTTCACAAGTGATCATTCATCTGCTAAAATAATATGTTGCTTCTGATTAGTTGACTCAGTTAATAATAGTGAAAATTATAAGTTATTTAAGTTTTTTGCTGAGATTTAAGTTTGGTAACTTGAAAATATTAACAATGAACACACATTTTATTTACATGTATATATACATATTTACATACATACTCTTTTAAAATTAATCTATCCACAGCCTATGTGCATAGACATAAAATACATTTTAGGTCATAATTTCTTCTCAATAGATTGTAGTATTTTACATCAGATTTGCTCTCTAAGTGTTGTTAGCCAGTAAAAGCAATTATCTAGTGGAAATTTTGTTTAAAATAAAATTTGGAGGGGCGAGAAGGCTAAGACATAGGGAAACGAATAATATAAAAGGATATTTAAATTTAATGTATTCTTTATATATAGTATTTTTTACATCTTATTGTGAAATGTTACAACCATATTGATATATTTTGGAAATCCATCTTTTTTTCTTTGTCAGTATTTTATAACTTTAATATGAAAAGAAAACAGGATAATTTATTTGTTTAAAACCAAAACATGAATAATTATGTTTTTGACTTTTAAAGTTAGTGCTTTTATCAAATAGAAAAATAGCCAACATTTGTTGAGCACTATATGCCCACCAGGCACTATTCTAATTAATTCTCAAACAACCTGTTAAAGTGTAGGTACTTTAAACATTCCAGTTTTACAGATGGGGAAGATGACAATATAGTTACATTATATTGCCTCATATGCAGAGTTATGTTTCTGTGTACTATTTTGAAGTAATTAGTTACTGTTTCTATTGCATTATTGTCATATACAGTTTATTATTATAGTTCTTGAACCCTTTCTGAGTTTTCTGCTTGTATGCCAAAATTATCCCTGTAATTTACATAATATAGTCCACTGACTGGACTAAGTGACTTGACCAAAGGGATATGGTTTTAACGACAAAGACCAAAATAGAGAATCATTGTGTTGTGTTTTGTTTTGTTTTTAACATAAAAAAGAGATAGGAGTATAGAGAGCTCAAAGTTATAATCTCACCTCTGCTACTCATTTAGTCATGTTGAGTGTTTACCTTCCTTCGTTGTTAATAGCAAAGCTGAGAATTCTTGCATTGGGAATACTTGTGAATCTCTGAGATGTTAAAGCGCTTCTTATTATAGTATTTTCTGATACCGTTATGAAGTATTTTCTGTTTCCAGCGCATCCTGTTTGGAAGTTGACTATGTCATGTATTTCTCCCACCTGTCATTTTTTAGAAGGGTCAACCCTACTTGTTGTTTTTCTTTTACTTTTAGTTGATTACTTCTTCATGTCCACAAGATTTGGGTAACAGTATTATGTAGTTATTAATTTGTAATAGTCTCTAGAAGTCTATTTTGTTTCTTTAAGAACTAGCTGGTAGGAGATCACTTACGTGAACAAATCACCTATGCATTTTGAGTGCTCTGATTAGCTCAGAAAGATAAAGATAATATCTCATTTGCAAGATTTTTTTTCAAGTGGGTTTTGCCATCACGCTAGATTCAGTGAAAACGGTTTCTCGTTTTTTTGCCCAAAGTTGAGTATGCCTTGTGTGAACATAGCTGGAATTAAAACATTCTAATGTTTTTCAAGATCAGTCTTTCTTGGAGGCATTTTGATGACTCAAGACTGATTTCAGCTGCAAAAAGAATTATAGCAGAATTGCAGGGAGAAGGAACAGATGTTTTTTAAGTTTCAGAATGAGTAGGTTGGTTGCATAGCACATGGTTAATTGGATGATGTAAAAGGCAGTGACTGTGAGAATAATCAAGAAAAGGTTCCCAGGTTGGTTATAGTTTAGCAAAAGAATGAATGAAGTAAAGTAACGTGCACGTAATTTAGGTCATTAGATGTCACTAAATGGAGATATCCAGAGAGGAATAGCCACACAAGGAAAAAGTGGAAATTGTATTAGTGAGGAAAAGTTACCATTAGTGATGAACTCTTCCGTGCTATTCTGTGCAGTCTCCCAGACCCTTTTAGGAGTCATTCTTATCCATAACAAGTAAAATCTTAAGCAAAGTCTGACAGTGATTTTCAGGTGCTTTTACTGGTTTAAATGATTTAATAAATCAGTAAAATCATGAAAAATTATAGTTTGGGAGGAAAAAGGTAAAGACAGTTCTGTTCTTTTGAATTCTATTCTTCCATGTTAGAGTCCTAGGAATACCCTTACTTGGTCCACTCTCCTTGAGGCCTAGTCTCTCCTTCAGTCAGCACTGTTGGCCACGACAGTTAACATCCCCCTCTTCTGAATGCCCTGGGCTAGGTCCACATCACTTTCCTCCTCAAAACCTTCCATTCCTTGATAGTCTTTATTTTGGGTATCTTGATACTCTAGCACAAATTCATTCTCCTATTTATGGCTTTTAGAACCTTTTAATGCTGCATTAATTTGATTTTGACCACTTTTACATTAAAATGAACTGTTGCCACTGTAGCAAACGTAAATTCCTTCCATCATGTTTTCCCCTCCCATCATACACCCACTTATGTCTAATGCATGACATGTGTTTACAGTCCCTCTTTCTGTGACTATCCATACTATTCTCTTGTCCATTACATGTCTCAAAATTTACCTGCTAGTCAAAAACAAATATACAAACATTAAATAAACAGTAAGTCCTCACTTAACATCAGTGATAGGTTCTTGGAAACTGACTTTAAGAGAAATGACATATAACAAAACCACGTTTTTTCCTTGCCAACATTATAACAAAATGATGTTATTCAAGGACCTACTGTACATTGCTTTGCTTAAAGTCGCAGTTTCCAAGAACCTGTTGATGGTAAATCAGGACTTACTGCATATGTACAAGACACTTTGGTGGAGACTGGGCATATAAAGATTAGTAACATATTTTATCTGCCTTCAACTTATAGCCTGATTTACAAAGAAATCTCTCTGTAAAAAGGTAATTAACAACACAAAGTTGGATGTGATGTGTCAGATGCCTAGAATTGGTTATAAATGTCAAAAGCTGAGGAAAGCCTGTGGACTGGAACTGGGGCAGTTGAGGTAGGATTCACAAAGGAAGCAAGAACTGTTTTGTACTCCCAATTAGGAGGATGGTAGGTTGTGAGTGAATGCATGCATGTGTGTTTTTATCTTTCTCTGCCTCTGTGGAGACAGAAGGATGGACAGGTAATTTAGGAAAATAGAGAAAGCAAAGTAGAGTTTTGTTCGCCTGGGGTGTAAGAGGCATAGTTGTGTAGGTGCAGAGGTTTGTATAGGGAGATAATAGGATATGAAGAGGTAAATTGGTGTTAGAATTTTTTTTAAAAAATTATGTATGTTGACAACAATACAGACTACCATAACAATTTCTAAATTAATACTAGGGGTACTGATATTTTCTTGGTAATTCATACCAGTAATTCAGATGGCTTCTTTAGGTCCCAGCTTAAAAAAGCAACTAATAATAAATGGTCATTGCCATGGATGATAACAAAAGGGTCCTGGATTCCTAAGTCTTACAGTCTTACTATCTGTGAGGTAGTAAAATATTTTTATATCTTCTTCACAATATTTGAAGTATTGGTTTCTAAGAGAAAGAAATGGAACTAATATAAAAATAGTTGAAGTTAGTGTTTCTATTTGTTGTTTCTGATGTTCTGTTGCTGCTCAGGTTGAGCTATTATTTGTGATAGGAAGTGAATGCAAACATAGAGATCCTTTCTTAATGTGGCTGATTATATCTTTGAATCTGACAGTTCAAGCCGTGGAAGATTCTTCTTTCCTATAGTTGTTATTTCAGTGATTTCCATCGTTGTTTTGTATCTTAAGAGTTTAAAATCAAGCCTAAGTCTGTTAGACATACTTTTCATAAGAAAATTTGATTCAGGAAAATAGAACAGATTGATTGGTTCAAGGTTGTTCAGGGCATATTTTCCTTCCCTTCCCCCCACCCCACTCCACTCACCTCCCCTCCCCTCCCCTCCCTCTTCTCTCTCTTCCTTCCTTTTTTTCTTCTTCTTCTTCTTCTTTTTTTTTTTTTTTTTTACTGGGTGTTGGCTTTGTCACCCAGGCTGGAGTGCAGGTGCAATCACTGCAGCCTCAAACTTCCAGGCCCAAGTGATCCTCCCACCTCAGTCTCCTGAGTAGCTGGAACTACAGGTGCATGCCACCATGCCCAGCTAATTTTTTGTAGAGACAAGGCCTCCCTATGTTGCCCAGGCTGGTCTCAAACTCCTGGCTTCAAGTGTCACCTGTCTTGGCCTCCCAAAGTGTTAGCATTACAGGCATGAGCCACTGTGTTCATCTTGTTCAGTACATATTTTCATTGTGAAAGAGCAATCAGATCATTGCACCCCTTTCCCCATTGAAGATGATAATTACCCTTTGTTATTACATTCACAGCTTCTTCAGAAAGTTATCTTCACAATTTTGAAAATATAGCATCAAGAGTTTGAGTTAAAAATAATAATTATTTATAAACTATAAGTAACATATAAGTCTAAAAATCTAGCTTCTGTAGCGTACTATTACCATTAAACATTTCTTTCAGTGTTTCTCCATGTTAATTTGGAAGAAGAAACCTGTACTCTGGTGTTAGCTGCCCTACAATAGAATTTGCATATTTCTGGTTCAATATATAACACTGATGGTCCCGAACCTCAGTGGTTCAACTTATGATTTTTGAATTTATGATGTTATGAAAGTAATACACATGCAGTAGAAACTGTGCTTTCAGTGACCATACAATCGTTCTTTCCCTTTCAGTACTGTATTCAGTAAACTATATGAGACATTCAACACTGCATTATAAAATAGGATTTATGCTCTCTTTTGTGTGTGTGCTTCTTTTTCAGACCTGGTCAACAGAAAGTATAAAGTAGGGTTTATATTAGATGATTTTTTTTTCGCAAATGTAAGCTAATGTAAGTGTCTTAAGCATATTTAAGGCAGGCTATGCTAAGCTGTGAGGTTAGGTAGGTTAGGTGTATTAAATGCATTTTTGACTTAATGATATTTTCAACTTACAGTGGGCTAAGCAGGATGTAACCCTATTGTAAGTCGAGGCACATTTGTACTTCCCTTTTGGAAATAATAATCTTTGACATTATTTTCAAGGTTAGACATTTGTGTTGAGATCAACGATAATTTTTTAAAACTTAGCTCTGGGATAAGTAGAATTCATGACTTTAATTGTACTAGGTATAGAAGAAAAAGTATTTTATAAATAGGCAGAATAATTATTTTTATTGAGCACATATTATGTGCCTAAGACATATTATACCTTCTAGTGTTTATAGCAGTCTTACTAAGTAAATGTTGCTTTTATTTGCATATAAGAAAATGGAAACTCAGAGAGGGTAAATAACTTGCCCATGGTCATAAAATCAGCAAATCATGGAATTGAGATTAGAACTCAGGTTTTTCTGGCTTTCCAACCCCACCCTTTTTGTTCTTATGACACTGTTCTTGCATAAATATTGCTGACTTAAAGTTTTCATTTGAGAATGTCAGGTATTTCATGGGAGCCAGCACATACAAGAGTACATTTTAAAGAAGGACCTCTATAGAAATGTCAGACTGTATATACTTATTTCAGTTATCCAACATCATCAATTAATGAAGTATTTTCCCTGTAGCTTTTTAAAGCAAGCATTTATGTAAAATTTCCCCTTTGATATATTAGAAGTATTCCTACCTTCTTAAAGTGTTCTATAATTTATATAACACTTATTTTGGTTGTCATCTTAGGCTTTTGCCCTGTGCTTTAATAAAACAGTAGCCTCAGGATTTGTTAAATGTCTCTTAAGTCAGTTACTGCCTTGAAAAGTGGCCCATGATTAGTATATTTTTGTAGTTAGTGATTTGCTGCCAGCTGTCATTTCTCAAGGTCAGATTCTAGCAGTTCCTTGCATCCTATGGTATACACTCATAAGCTTTGACCTGTGAGCCTGAAGATATCTCTACACCCTCCTGGAGAAAGATATAGTACTTTGATTCACTGACATTACATTCCTATTCTCTCTCTCTCTCTCTCTCTCTCTCTCTCTCTCTCTTTCTCTCTCTCATGACAAGTTAGCTAATTCTTCTGTGTGTTCCTTAAGGCAGTATTACACACTGGTAGTGCCAGTGGTTGTATGTTTAAAGGACCTACAGACTTACTTTTTATTTCTTTTAAATACATATACTTCTCCTGTGATTGTAAATATTTGAATGTAATGCTGCTGTGTACTGGCTGTGTATGTGTGAATACAACCAAGAAGACAAAAAGCAGCTGCAGTTATGCTCAGAAAGAATGTTGTTTCATTTACAGTAGTTTCTTTTCTTCAATGAGTCTGCTGCCCTTACTCAAAAATCTCCCTTTCTTCACTGTGGCAGCAGCTGGAGTCTTTGTTACTGCCACTCACAGCCATACCAAGTGATGAAAAACAGGTTTGAAACTTAAAATACTTCTCTTTCCAACTTAGCTTGTACTCATTGTAAATTCAAGTCTCTCCACCCAAATGACTGAATCAGTTCTGTTTTCTATTTTGTCTGTCAGTGCTTTACTGGAATTTTCACTTTTGTTTTAGCAGTAATAGTGTAGTGTGATTTATAATCCACATTTCTCTATTAAGTCATTCTGCAGATTTAGATCCTTTGCTTGTCTCTACAACACAGAGCTCATCTGTGGTACCTGAGTGTTTATGGTATGTAATCATGCTTACAGTATATTTCAGCTTCACCATGGTTAATTGTTTTTTCTTTTTTTAGACTCTTGCTCTGTTGCCCAGGCTAGAGTGCAGTGGTGCCGTCTCAGCTCACTGCAACCTCCACTTCATGGTTTCAAATGATTCTCCTGCCTCACCCTCCCAAGTAGCTGGTATTACAGGCACCTGCCCCCGCGCCCAGCTGATTTTTGTATTTTTAATAGAGATGGGGTTTCACCATCTTGGCCAGTCTGGTCTCAAACTCATGACCTCGTGATCCACCCGCCTCAGCCTCCCAAAGTACTGGGATTACAGGCGTGAGCCACTGCGCCCAACTGGTCATCCTAAAAAACACAGCAGTATTAATGTGAACTGAGAGCTTTTTATCCAACCGGAAACATGCTAATGGCAGTTTCTAGGGACTCTCATAGGAGCAATATATTATTAGGTATGAAAATAACCCAAGCAGCTTATTATACTATGCAGAGGAATCTCTTAAAGAACAGTTTCATCTACTTTTTTCCATTAATAGGGACCTTATCCAAATTTTTATTTTTGGAGATTACAATGTAAATATATAGTGTTAAGGTCTCCTGAATATACATGTAATACATATTCAGAAATAGGTGAACTGTAATGTCACAGCTTTGTCATGGTCATTTGTAACTGGAATAATAATATGCAGATGACTCTTAATTCTTTACCTCTAATCCTCAATCCTCATTCTTCTCTAAAACCTCAGTTTTAAATCTTCAGCTGCCTACTGGGCAGTTAAATTGACAATTTCAACATCACCTCAGATCCAGTTATTTTTGTTGCTCTTTTTTTTTTTTTTAAGACAAGATCTCGCTCTGTCACCCAGGCTGGAGTGCAGTGGTGTGATCATAGTTCACTGCACTATCTCCCAGGCTCAATAGATCTTCCTACCTCAGCCTCTCGAGTAGCTGGGACTACAGGCACATGCCACCATGCCTGGATTTTTTTTTTTTTTCGTAGAGACAGGGTCTCACTATGCTGCCTATGTTGGTCTCAAACTCCTGAGCTGAAGATATCCTCCCGCCTTGGCCTCCCAAAGTGCTGGGATTACAGGCATGAGCCACTGCACCAGCCTTTATTGCTCAATAAATGACATTTAATGAATACCTACCACATGTTATGCATCGTTCACTCATTAAACTGACATTCATTAAGCACCTTTATGTGCCAAGTCTTTTGATAGGCATTGGGATGCGAGTGGTGAATAAGACTGAAGTGGTCCCTGCCTTCGTGGAGTTCACTGTCTACTGCGCAGGGCTGCTAATTGAATAAATACTTCAGGATTGAAGTATTCATTATACTTCATATAATATATATATATATTATATACATTATGTATTTATACTTCTCATATATAATTATATATTATATAATATAAGTATTATAAATACTAACATAATGATAACGATAAAGAACATAACGGGACTCTTCAGATGGAGGGCAAGGGTACCTAGCCCTGTCTAATGAGTCACAGAAGGCCTCCCTGACTGAAGTCATTTTTAAGCCAAGAATTGAAGGGTGTGAAGGAGTTAGATGAGTGGGGACAAACTATTTTTTTCTCTCTGTGTCTTAGTTTCCTCATTTGTAGAGATACAAAGAGAAAACAAATAAATAAATTCCTTAATGCATGTGAAGGTACTTAGAACAGTACCTGGTTCTGAGTGTGGCTGCTGTCTTCATCCTCTTTATCATCATTAATCACTCATTCAGGTTTTCAAATAAACATCTATTGAGCACTTACAAAGTACTAGGCATTTTTCAGTATTGTGGTGGGATTCAGAAATGAAAATCGTAAAAATCTATCCTTCCAAGGAGATGTGTGTACAAATAGCTACAAAACAGAGAGTAATACAGCAAGAACCGTAAGGGAAGTATGAGCCAGTTTCTGGACAGGAGCATTCCTTTTTATTTGGGAGTGGGTATGATTTGTGCCACTTACTTGGCAAGTGCTTGTAAACTGCCTGTGAAATCTTATTTTTTCTTGTATTCTTATTTACTTTGTGAGATTTTGCCTGTGTATATCTTTACTTGCCACTGAAATTTTTCACGTTTGAAATGAGGAAGTATGTATCTCACAGACTGAGGTATATGAATAGTAGGTGCACTGTATGCTGATGAGTAGTCTTAAAAGCCTATTAAACATTTTTGGGTTACTTATTTTAAAAGCCTTGTAACTGCTTAAGACCTTTATTATAATAGTGTCACATGCTTTAGAGGGACTCAATGTAGAAGAAGAAATAGATGTTACCTCCTCTAAAATAAAAAAACGTTATTCATGGATGTATCATCTGTTGATTCTACCAAATGTCTGTTCTAATATTTGCTGTAGTAAAGTGACATCTTTGACATCATTTTTGAAATGTATTACCATATTTAACTGAAAAAAATAGAGTAACAGTCAAAATTGGTAATAATTTAAAATTTTGTTTAACATTACCAAAAGTTGTATAATTCAGTTTGGCTGATACGAAATATGAGGCTTAGCAGACAGTTAGTTACATATTTGAACAAATTGAAGTTTTCAAATGTTGCTTACATTTCCCTCTTGAGAGAAAAGTTATTGTGTAGTAAATAATATACTGCAGTTTTAAGGAAAGTGTATATTTAAAACGTGTAAAGATAGTAAAGTACCTCTGTTTAACTGGTAAGAGACCAGAGTTAACGTCTCACTTTTGTAGCCAATAATATTCTAGCTCTGATTTACTAAAATAAAATAAAAATAATGAATATTTTATTTTCTATAATCTTTTGTTTTATGTTTTAATGTGGTACATTCATGATTAAGATGCCAACTTTGTTTTGGTCTAAACTTTAAAGCATATAACTATTCTTTCTAATAAACATATTTTCTTTACAATTAAGTAGAACATTGAACTTATCACAACAAAGATACCCTCTGTCTTAGAGATAATAAATCATCCATAAAAGCTGATTAATGGATTTCTTAGTTAAGAGTAGACTTCAGAAATGCCATGGTAATAGGTCTTTGCAGTGGCTTTTAATCTCTTAAAACATGAGGCTTGCATGGGATGAGGCATGAATTAATTTTCCAGCTTTTGATGGAATTGAATTCTAAAACCATCCACATACATATGACAATCACGTCTAAAAGTAATTAGCTTGCTATAAATACAAGAGATTTCCTGTGAGAAAACTGCTCATACTATCTAACCAGTAGAGAAATTTGGCAGATTAGAGAAAAAGTATGTCTTATCTGAAAGAATAGAACCCTTCAGTTTTTTAGTTTGTTTTGGCTCATGTGCTTTTTTGCTTAGATTCCATTATGAGTGAGGTGGCAGGCTGGTTTGACACAGGTTTATGTCCAAAATCTTCATGAAAATTTTTCAATGAGCCTATTAAAATGCACAAGGGTGATTTGTCATCCAATTGAAAAGCAGTCTAATCCTTAGGACAAACTTTAGAGCTAGAAAACCCTGGTGGGGTTCTCATTCAACTCAGTAGTAGTGGGTATGCCTTGGCTTTTTGTCCATAATGGGAATGGCAATATGCACTTCTTAGAATTACTTTAGGAATTGTATGGAGTTGTGTGGATAAAGCAGCTAGCACAATACCAGCCTCATAAAAGTCATTTTTAAAAATAGTATTTCTTCACCACAATCATCCCTCTCCCCTAAAGCAGTTACAAACCATTGCAGATGGGGCCTTTTTTATCATCTTGGGATCCAGATCATTAGGATTCTCAGATGCACTTTCTTTTTACATGTTTCGTTCACATGAGAAATTATGACATGCCACAAGAAACCGAGCAAGCAAATAACTAAAACCACAGGGTATTCCTTTGAATATTTGTTTCAGGGACTCTGGCTCTCTGGAATTTGGTATACATTTCCAGAAAGCATAAGTTGTGTGGGGGCACTGCTCAGGAGTTACATCTGTGACATCGATATCTAACTCGAGACATTTTGAGCTCCAAGTGCCTGCCCTGTTTCAAAGCCATGTTTTACTTCATAAGTAACCTCATGGAATAGCTAGCCTTTTCCAATTCAGTCTGAATTGGAACAACAGAATGAAAATAAACTGAATAGTTTATTATTTTTCTTCATTTACTACCATTACTAGTTTTATGCTAAAGAATATATTGAACAAGAGTGAACTGAATGGCATTTATTTCTTCAGTTTAGTTCTATTTTCTTGTTTAGTTGAAGGAGAGGGAATGGAAGAAAATTCTTCTGTTTATGTGATATATTATCATACTTTTCTACATAAATTGGGTGCAGAATAACTCCAGGAAATTAACAGGAAAGCAAACTAACCAAGTTGAGTGCCCCCATGTCTACCAAATGGTTTGTATGTGTTAACTCATTCAGTCCCAGCAGCCACCATCTGGCAGATTCTGAGCACTGTGCTTCAGGTTACCTTGCTTAAAAATTGAATAACATAAGGATTGTGAAGTATGGAGCCCAATGCACATTTATCAAAAGCATCTGATTCAAGATTTTAACCTAGTTCCACCTTTTTCAGAGTTCTTGATATTCTCTTGTAGTATTCTTTCCTAAATTTTGTCAGTAATGTAGCAAGATGAGGAAGATACTAGATAGAATTGTCCTTGAACTGCATGCTATGTAGTTATCTGTGAAGAAGCAAAAGGGGAGCAGTGTGGTATGTTGAAAGGAACTCAGGACTGGGTGTTATATTTGGGGTTCTTGTCTTTGTCTTAAAAAAAAAAGTTGTGTTTTTGTTTTTTGTAATTAATAATGTGGTTTTTCATTAAATCATGTCTAGGATCCTTTCTAGTTTTTTTTTCCCTTAAACCAAAGCCATAATACCGTTGTTAATGATTATTTGACCTTAAAGAGCTGTAAAAAGAAGGTGAAATACTTAAAACCAAATAAAATTATTGCTTTGAAAATACTATTCAGATTATACGGATAAGAGCTTTGGAGTAAGAGGAAGTAAGTTTGAAACCTTTAATGACTAGTTGCCTGAGTTATGCAAACACTATCTGTGACCTCCTGGTAATATATATCTGCTCATTTTTATAGGTTTGATCTAGTTTACCACAGGGGTGGTATATTAGCAAAAATTAATTAGAATTACTCTAAAACAGCCTTCCTTATAACACAGAATTCCGAATAAGTTAAATCTGCAGGAGGCTATAACCAAACTGGTTTTCCTAAAGGAACTGCATCAAATCCAAGTTACTCAACAAATATATGTAACAGAGAGAGCTTTCAAATGAAGTTCCAAGGGTGAACCTTCCTGCTTATTCAACAGGGAGTTGCTGGAGATACTCTTAATGGTAGAAGAATCTAGTTGGTTTCTTTCTGATATAAATGCACTCCCAGATGGTGTAAGGGAGGTTCTGTTGATTCATCAGAATATGACTGCACAATAGTAGGAACTGAAGAAATATTTGTTGTATAAATGACCTATATCTCTTAAAAAGGAGGATATGCCCCTTTTCTGTACCAAGAAGGCTGAGAACCCTCCATGACTAGCAAACACTATCTGTGATTTCATGGTAACATATATCTGCTCACTTTTACAAGTTTGATATAGTTTACCATAGGAGTAATATATTAGTTAGCAAAAATGAATTGGAATTACTCTAGAACAGCCTTCCTTATACCACAGAATTCAGAACAAGTTAAATCCACAGGAGACTACAACCAAACTGGCTTCCCTAAAACAACGACATCAACTCCAAGGTACTCAACAAATGTATGAATCTATGAGCATTTTCAGATACCAGAGTTAAATATTAGAAACCACGAGTTGTAAATCTACAGATCTGGAAATTAAGAATAGTCACATACATACAAATGATGAAATTAAGTATGTGTTGGGCAATGTGATATAGAGGAGAGACTGCAGGACGATAATCAAGAATGCTAGATTCTGTTCCTGAGTCTGTCATTTTTTGACTGTATGGGCATTTGTATATATGTGCATTGAGGGACTGGGATTTGCTCATCTTTCTAGGACTGGAAGGTTAAAAGATGAAAGATGAGTTTTCTTTTCCTATCCACTCCTCAATTGGAAGCCTTGATTTATTCCTCTACATAAATTTTAACAGTTCTTGTAACCAAATATCAGCTACATGCTTTCTAAAATCTCTGGATTTTGTGTTTTCAAATATGTCTGAACACACACAAACATCACATATACATGTTTATGATATACATAATACATACACTTGCAAGCATACATATATAAACACACACACAACCCAAACACAGAAAACAATACAAAGGAATGATTGCTTCTGTGTTTATTTTTGCCCTGTTATTTTATCTAGGCATTTTATACTTTTCTGAGTAAATAGAAAGGATGGAAAAATGAGTGAGCCTAGCAGACCACTACTCAAATGTAACCTCAGTTCTCCATCCACAATTATTAGCTCTATCAGGAATTTTTTTTCATCCCTCAAGAGTCTTTCCTCCAAAATTCGGTATCCCATTAGAGCAACATAACTCTGTCTGTTAAAGAAGATAAGAACTATTAATAATAACAATAATGTATAATACTTCATTTTAACCTTGCTCTGATTTTCTTTTTTTTTTTTTTTT
>NW_016806491.1:1787179-1818058 GCF_001698545.2 Rhinopithecus bieti
GCATCCCTGTCTTGTGCCAGTTTTCAAAGGGAATGCTTCCAGTTTTTGCCCATTCATTATGATATTGGCTGTGGGTTTGTCATAAATAGGTCTTACTATTTTGAGATGCGTTCCATCAATACTGAATTTATTGAGAGTTTTTAGCATGAAACGCTGTTGAATTTTGTCAAAGGCCTTTTCTGTGTCTGTTGAGATAATCATGTGATTTTTGTCTTTGGTTCTGTTTATATGCTGGATTACGTTTATTGATTTGCATATGTTGAACCAGCCTTGCATCCCAGGGATGAAGCCCACTTGATCATGGTGGATAAGCTTTCTGATGTGCTGCTGGATTTGATATGCCAGTATTTTATTGAGGATTTTTGCATCGATGTTCATCAGGGATATTGGTCTAAAATTCTCTTTTTTTGTTGTGTCTCTGCCAGGCTTTGGTGTCAGGATGATGTTGGCCTCATAAAATGAGTTAGGGAAGATTCCCTCTTTTTCTGTTGATTGGAATAGTTTCAGAAGGAATGGTACCAGCTCCTCCTTGTGCCTCTGGTAGAATTCGGCTGTGAATTCATCTGGTCCTGGACTTTTTTTGGTTGGTAGGCTATTAATTATCACCTCAATTTCAGAGCCTGCTATTGGTCTATTCAGGGATTCAACTTCTTCCTGATTTAGTCTTGGGAGAGTGTATGTGTCCAGGAATTTATCCATTTCTTCTAGGTTTTCTAGTTTATTTGCATAGAGGTGTTTAAAGTACTCTGATGGTAGTTTGTATTTCTGTGGGGTTGGTGGTGATATCCCTTTATGATTTTTTATTGTCTCTATTTGATTCCTCTCTCTTTTCTTCTTTATTAGTCTTACTAGCAGTCTATCAATTTTGTTGATCTTTTCAAAAAACCAGCTCCTGGATTCATTGACTTTTTGAAGTGTTTTTTGTGTCTCTGTCTCCTTCATTTCTGCTCTGATCTTAGTTATTTCTTGCCTTCTGCTAGCTCTTGAATGTATTTGCTCTTACTTCTCTAGTTCTTTTAATTGTGATGTTAGGGTGTCAATTTTAGATCTTTCCTGCTTTCTCTTGTGGGCATTTAGTGCTGTAAATTTCCCTCTACACACTGCTTTAAAGGTGTCCCAGAGATTCTGGTATGTTGTATCTTTGTTCTCATTGGTTTCAAAGAACATCTTTATTTCTGCCTTTATTTTGTTATGTACCCCGTAGTCATTCAGAAGCACGTTGTTCAGGTTCTATGTAGTTGAGCGGTTTTGAGTGAGTTTCTTAATCCTGAGTTCTAGTTTGATTGCACTGTAGTCTGAGAGACAGTTTGTTATAACTTCTGTTCTTTTACATTTGCTGAGGAGTGCTTTACTTCCAACTATGTGGTCAGTTTTAGAATAAGTGCAATGTGGTGCTGAGAAGAATGTATATTCTGTTGATTTGGGGTGGAGAGTTCTGTAGATGTGTCTGTTAGGTCCGCTTGGTGCAGAGCTGAGTTCAGTTCCTGGATATCATTGTTAACTTTCTGTCTCATTGATCTGTCTAATGTTGACAGTGGGGTGTTAAAGTCTCCCATTATTATTGTGTGGGAGTCTAAGTCTCTTTGTTAGTCTCTAAGGACTTGCTTTATGAATCTGGGTGCTCCCGTATTGGGTGCATATATATTTAGGATAGTTAGCTCTTCTTGTTGAATTGATCCCTTTACCATTATGTAATGACCTGATTTGTCTCTTTTGATCTTTGTTGGTTTAAAGTCTGTTTTATCAGAGACTGGGATTGCAACCCCTGCCATTTTTTGTTTTCCATTTGCTTGGTAGATCTTCCTCCATCTCTTTATTTTGAGCCTATGTGTGTCTCTGCATGTGAGCTGGATCTCCTGCATACCACACACTGATGGGTCTCGACTCTTTATCCAATTTGCCAGTCTGTGTCTTTTAATTGGAGCATTTAACCCGTTTACATTTAAGGTTAATATTGTTATGTGTGAATTTGATCCTGTCATTATGATGTTAGCTGGTTATTTTGCTCGTTAGTTGATGCAGTTTCTTCCTAGCATCTATGGTCTTTACATTTTGACATGTTTTTGCAGTGGCTGGTTCCTGTTGTTCCTTTCCATGTTTAGTGCTTCCTTCAGGAGCTCTTGTAAGGCAGGCCTGGTGATGACAAAATCTCTCAGCATTTGCTTCTCTGTAAAGGATTTTATTTCTCCTTCATTTATGAAACTTGGTTTGACTGGATATGAAATTCTGGGTTGAAAATTCTTTCCTTTAAGAATGTTGAATATTGGCCCCCACACTCTTCTGGCTTATAGAGTTTCTGCCGAGAGATTTGCTGTTAGTCTGATTGACTTCTCTTTGTGGGTAAACCAACCTTTCTCTCTGGCTGCCCTTAACATTTTTTCCTTCATTTCAGCTTTGGTGAATCTGACAATTATGTGTCTTGAAGTTACTCTTCTTGAGGAGTATCTTTGTGGCGTTCTCTGTATTTCCTGAATTTGAATGTTGGCTTGCCTTGCTAGGTTGGAGAAGTTTTCCTGGATAATATCCTGAAGAGTGTTTTCCAACTTGGTTCCCTTCTCCCCGTCACTTTCAGGTACACCAATCAGACGTAGATTTGGTCTTTTCACATAGTCCCATATTTCTTGGAGGCTTTGTTTGTTTCTTTTAATCTTTTTTCTCTAAACTTCTCGCTTCCTTTCATTCATTTGATCTTCAATCACTGATACCCTTTCTTCCAGTTGATTGAATCAGTTACTGAAGCTTGTGCATTTTTCACGTAGTTCTCGTGCCATGGTTTTCAGCTCTATCAGGTCATTTAAGGAATTCTCTACATTGGTTATTCTAGTTAGCCATTCATCTAACTTTTTTTTTAAGGTTTTTAGCTTCTTTGCGATGGGTTCGAACTTCCTCCTTTAGCTTGGAGAAGTTTGATCGTCTGAAGCCTTCTTCTCTCAACTCGTCTTTGTCATTCTCCATCCAGCTTTGTTCCATTTCTGGTGATGAGCTGCGTTCCTTTGGAGGGGGAGAGGCGCTCTGATTTTTAGAATTTTCACCTTTTCTGCTCTGTTTTTTCCCCATCTTTGTGGTTTTATCTACCTTTGGTCTTTGATGATGGTGACGTACAGGTGGGGTTTTGGTGTGGATGTCCTTTCTGCTTGTTAGTTTTCCTTCTAACAGTCAGGACTTTTAGCTGCAGGTCTGCTGGAGTTTGCTGGAGGTCCATTCCAGACCCTGTTTGCCTGGGTATCAGCAGTGGAGGCTGCAGAAGAGTGAATATTGCTGAACAGCAAATGTTGCTGCCTGATGGTTCCTCTGGAAACTTCATCTCAGAGGGGTACCTGGCCGTATGAGGTGTCAGTCTGCCCCTACTGGGGAGTGCCTCTCAGTTAGGCTGCTTGGGGTTCAGGGACCCTCTTGAGCAGGCAGTCTGTCCCATTGTCAGATCTCAAACTCTGTGCTGGGAGAACCACTACTCTCTTCAGAGGTGTCAGACAGGGACATTTAAATCTGCAGAGGTTTCTGCTGCCCTTTGTTTTGCTATGCCCTGTCCCCAGAGGTGGAGTCTACAGAGGCAGGCAGGCCTCCTTGAGCTGCAGTGGGCTCCACCCAGTTCGAGCTTCCCAGCGGCTTTGTTTACCTACTCAAGCCTCAGCAGTGGCAGGCGCCCCTCTCCCAGCCTCTCTGCCACCTTGCAGTTAGATTCTCAGACTGCTGTGCTAGCAATGAGTGGGGTTCCGTGGCCGTGGGACCCTCTGAGCCAGGCAGGATATAATCTCTTGGTGTGCTGTTTGCTAAGACCCTTGGAAAAGCACAGTATTAGGGTGGGAGTGACCTGATTTTCCAGGTGCTGTGTGTCACAGTTCCCCTTGGCTAGGAAAGGGAATTCCCTTACCCCTTGTGCTTCCTGGGTGAGGCAATGCCTCGCCCTGCGTCGGCTCTCGCTCAGTGGGCTTCACCCACTGTCCTGTTACCCACTGTCCGANCAGTTCGAGCTTCCCAGCGGCTTTGTTTACCTACTCAAGCCTCAGCAGTGGCAGGCGCCCCTCTCCCAGCCTCTCTGCCACCTTGCAGTTAGATTCTCAGACTGCTGTGCTAGCAATGAGTGGGGTTCCGTGGCCGTGGGACCCTCTGAGCCAGGCAGGATATAATCTCTTGGTGTGCTGTTTGCTAAGACCCTTGGAAAAGCACAGTATTAGGGTGGGAGTGACCTGATTTTCCAGGTGCTGTGTGTCACAGTTCCCCTTGGCTAGGAAAGGGAATTCCCTTACCCCTTGTGCTTCCTGGGTGAGGCAATGCCTCGCCCTGCGTCGGCTCTCGCTCAGTGGGCTTCACCCACTGTCCTGTTACCCACTGTCCGACACACCCCAGTGAGATGAACCTAATACCTCAGTTGGAAATGCAGAAATCACCTGTCTTCTGTGTTGCTCAGGCTGGGAGCTGTAGCCTAGAGCTGTTCCTATTCGGCCGTCTTGGCTGCACTCCGATTTTCTATCATTTTTCTCTCCACATTGATTACAACATTTCCATTTTCACTCACATGTTAAACATTTACCATTACTTCATCTTTTATATTTTTTTAAGTTATATTTTTTTCTGCAGTTATTTTTTTGCAAAAATACCTCCTCTAAGTTTCTTTCATTATATTACTTTTTCTAATGAAGATTCAAAAGAACCTCTGAGTTTGAATTTTGATCTTATCAGTATGCTATTCATTAAGTCATCTGTTGGATGATTAATAAAATGATGAATTTTAAGGGACTTGAAGCCAACTCAGGGCAGACTCAAAGAGGCTTGTCATATGTCTTTTCTCTGTAGCCTTTTAGCTTTATACATTCCTAGTGAATATTATTACCGAGGCCAATTTGAACTAATTTGGCAAGTCATATTTCATGAGACAATTTGCTGGTCCTCCTCTCTGTAGATCTGGTGGAAAATTATAATGGAGATATTTCTTAAGATTTTTATTGTGGGAAATACATGGAAAATTATTTTAAGAAGGAAATGTAGGCTCATTTTAGAGTGGCACGAGAGGCAGAAACTTACTTTAAATCCATCCTTATTTACATGTATCCTAGGTCCACTGTTTAAAATAAGAATCTTGTAAAACTAGCTTATAAGAATATGAAGAGTTAATGTTTATAAAACCTTTGAGTTCCAATTAGTTGTGCTGTATAAATGCATTTTTTATTTAAAATTTGCATGTTTAAGGTATATATTATCCAGTGCACTGGATACAAAAGGGAATAATGCATTTATCTTTTTTTCTATCATAAACAATATTGATAAATGCTGGATGGATGAGTCATTATCTTTCATATTTTAGGAAGCAGAAAATTATTGGTATGTAATGAATATGATGCAATAGGATGCCTTAGCTATTTTGGTTGCTTGTTTCCCATCTGACATAAACATACGTGTAAGATAGTTTGCTTGCTTACTTTCTTCTCTCTGTTCCTCTGCTCCCCTCTCCCCAGTAGATGATATTGTATGTCCTAATTTTATGTGGTAGCATGGTCTTAAGGGACTTTTTAAAAAAAAAAAAAAAAAAAAAAAAAAAAAACAGTGCAGTTGATCCAACTACTCATTACCCTTATGATTTGGCCAATAGGTTGGGCTTATTCTGTTTTGATTTGGTTTTCAGTCCAAAGTGTGTAACTTTTTATTAATAGATGTATGCAGAATTGGAAAGAGACTGTATTTTAAAATGTAAAGAAAAAAAAAAAAAGAAAATTTTAGTTGAGCACTTACAGTGCCAGGCCCTTTATTAAAGTTCCATCCTGATGGAACTTATTGTCAGGTTGGAGATAAAGACAATTCAACATACCATCTTTCCAAGATGTGGGAAGAATAAGGCATTCTTACCAATGAAGCACAGGAAGCTGTGGAATCAGAAAGGGCTTTCCAGAGAAAGTGATCCTGGTGAAAGAAGCAGCTATCCAGAGGGGAGGATGCACATGCCATTCAGGGGGAAGAGTAAGAACAGAGTCCTAGAGCAAGAGACCCTGGTCCAAGGATGAAAGCCGTGTAGTGTTTGATGTCAGATTTTCTTAAGATTTTCTTAAGACTTTTTTATAAGACATCCGAAAATCTGATGTCATTTCTTTAATTCCTTTGTATAATGTTCATCAAGCTTTTTTTTCTACGCATACTTATTGAGCACCTTTTATGTACTCAGTGGGGGAATCTGGCAGTGAACAAAGTGACTGCCCTTGTTTTGTTCACTTAAGGAGCTTACCATCTAATGGGGGTGCATGTAAATGAAAGGAAGGGATTATACACTGAAATAATATGTCGTGATATTTCAGGATTTGACAAAACAGACTCAGTTCTCTAGAGAAAAATGCCATCTGTAATTTAAATTAAAGCCAAGCATCAACTATACTTTGGGAGCAATGTTATACCAGAAGGACTACAGAAGAGATGGGTGAGAGCATTTGCCCAGCCAGGACAGCCTCTTTACAGTATAGTCATTGTGGGAAAAGAGACAGTATGTGGGAAAGGAAGGTGGCAGAAGCCATGAGACGGGATCTGATTTGGCATTCTGAGTACCAAGACTCCTGTCCTGAGAGTTGTCTGCCTCTATTGTTTATAAAATTCAAGATTAGAATTACACTAGACTAGAATTAACTTCCATGCTAGTCGCTTGAAATCAATCCATTATTCTGTTTGATATTCTGTGAGATTTTTTTCCCCCGACTTTGATGGTGGGTTTTGAAATCTGTTTAGTGGATCTCAATCAGGTTTGGTTTTGTTTTAATGAAATAAAGTAGAAGAGAAAATAGCATAGAGTAAGGAAATAAATTGCTTCATGAAACGTGTGTGCGTATGTGTGTATCTGTGTGTATTTGTGTGTCTGTAGTTGGTTGGTATATAAACTGTTTTTCTTGCATTAGATGAACTGGATCAAACTTAAATGACTGCAAGTAAACATGTGCCCTGCAAAGTTATACCTTTTGTTTATGAAGGGTTGTCTTGTAGATGACTCCATAGTCAATGTGCTGGACTGGGATGCCACAAGTCTGGACCCTGGTTCTAGTTCTGCACCCAAAGAGGCATGTGCTTTGGATAAGTTATAGGCTTTCTGTGAACCTTAGTGTTTTCCATCTAAAAAGAGAGTTGGGGTTGAGCATGGTGGCTTATGTCTGTAATCACAGCACTTTGGGAGGCTAAGGCAGGTGGATTGCTTGAGCCCGGGAGTTTGAGACAAGCCTGAGCAACATGGTGAAACTCCCATCTCTACAAAAAATACAAAAATTAGCCAAATGTGGTGGCACACACCTGTAGTTCCAGCTACTAGGGAGGCTGAGGTGGGAGTATCACTTGAGCCTGGAGGTTGAGGCTGCAGTGAGCTGTGAGCGTCCCACAGCACTCTAGCTTGGGCAACAGAGCAAGACCTTGTCTCAAAATAATAAGTAAACAGTTTGCCTAGGTGGACTTGGTACTCTTTCAGAAGCAGTTGGCTATAAAAAATCAGTTGTCTTAAAGTTGATTGGACATTTGTACAGTTCTCTGTTACTAACTCAGAGAAGTGGTTCCAGAAGGTTAAAAAAGAAAAAAAAACTTTAAGCAAATATAGCCTACTATCACATGATTCTGGTTCCTGATGGTAGATGTTTTTCTCCCAACCTCGGTCCACTGCAGGCAAACAGATCTTCTGAAATGAAATAAGGGGCATAAAAACACATGGCGTGGTACCTGCATCATAGGGCCTCAAAAAAAAAAATGTAGAGTTGAAAAAATGCTGCTCAAGATCTCAGCTCCTACACTGGCCACTGTCATGTGGGCTACTTGTCACAAAAGTAAGGAAGTCATGAGAGGGAGGGAGGGATACCTCTAGAGCCTTTATTCATTTCCATTTATTGGATCTGCATATAAGTGCTCCCTTATTCCTTTGTGAGTTGTCAGGGTAACAGAAGGCATCTTCCGGGTACCTTTTCCCCACTGCATGCAGTAGGGAACATCAAATACCAGAGGGATTCTGCAGTCTCAGCCCCTTTGGTGTAAAGACTACCTAAAAAGACAATCCAGCCATATAAAAAGTAACAGCCCATTTATCTCATCCATATGTTTAAGGTCAGTTTTCCTGTAGGATCTCTGAGATAGTAGCAATTAAACTGAGCCATATGTAGCAACATAGTACATGCTACAAACTAAGTTAAAATTGTCAAGTAACTTTTCGTTTGTAGCAGTTTCTTAATGTTATGAGGGACAGAACTGTGGCCATCAGAAAGACAGAGCTGCTAACAACTCCATTTGGGGCATTGTTAGGCAGTTCTGTTGACACATGAATATATTTCATATGATTATCATAAAATTGTACAGGCCTGGAAATTGAGCAGCCATGGTGCTGCATTTTAGACTTCACATTTATAATAAGCTGTAATAAAGTAAACATTTTAAATGGATATAAGAATAGACATTACTTGCAATCACAAATGTATGTTCAATTGAAGTGCTTTTGAAGCTCAATTTAACAAAGCAAACAAATTTCCTGGCATTATTAACATAATTGTTCTCATTGTTGGGTTTTGATTTCTAAAAAAATATTTAAGCAAAAAAAACAAGTTACTAAAAAACAAAAATCACAAAAGGAAATGTAACTAAGAATGAGTTACTTTGCCTTTTATCATGTCAGATTAAAATAAAATAAAAAAGTCTCAGATGTTCATTCTGCCACCCCCACCCCCCTGATTTGCTGAACTATTCCTTGGGCTGTTTAACTCAGAGCTCATATATCAGGATTAATTTAAGGTTAAATTCAGCTATTTGCTCTGCCATCAGGAGGCTTTGCAGTGGGCCTACTCAACATTTATCTACTAGTGAAACTCCAGGCTGTGTAATAGTTAAAACAGGGAGCTTACAGAAGAGGACTAGAATATCCATTTTACACCAGAGTTGAGGAAGCATGACTATATGCAAGTTTAGCACCAATTAGATGGTAAGATTTGAAGGACTGTGGTCCCTGGAATATTCCAAAAGCAAAAATGGCAATGATAGTGATAACATCAGAAGTGTGGTGGCAAGACAAGTTAAAACAGTGCTAATTTGGAGCCTCTGGGCACAGAACAGTACCAGGAGGCGATCCACTATGTCTTCTTTGGCAGCTGGCAGCTGGCAGACAAAGCAAATTATGAGTCTTTGGCTTGTTACTTTTCACCATTCCATAGTGGTCTCCAATTTTGAATAAACCCCCAAAACAAACATCCTTCCTGCATTGTCATTTAACTATAGCAGACCCTCATATAGCAAGTATGCTACTGACCCAACAGTCTACACAGTGGAAACCACAGGAACTCAGGGTTGCAGGTGTACTTGCTTAAAGGTTAGCGTAGGCACAGCATGGCACTGGCAGGAGGCGCATTCTTCAAAGACTCACATGGTGATTTCTTATAGTCAGGGAGTTGAGCTGACTTAAGATTAGAAGGAGGCGTGCTAGTGTGAGAATATCCTGTAAAATACTCACCACTTGAAAGCATTTCTGGCAAGCATATCATTTACCTGATATATAATTTTTATTAAGCGCCAAGATTGTGCTACTTTTTAGAGAAAAGATGAAAAGCTACCTACCTTAATTATCCTCACACTTAATTTCTTATACCTAGAAAATAACTTTCCAGAAAATAGTGGTAACCACAGCTACCTAATTTAGAATAGATCCTCTGAAAGCTTGCTAAGAGCAGTTGAGTGGTGAAGGTCCAAAAATGTACAGCTTTTTTTCTTTGCCTGCGTAATTTTGTTTTTTTTCTTTATTCCCACTGGGACACATTCCCCTTACCCTCACTGGAACAGCACTAGAACAGATACCTGAGGAAATATGGGAGGTCAGGGAAGGAGGGAATAAAATGAGAAATTTAATGTGGCTCCAAATGTAATCTTTAAGAACTGTGAATTGTGAAAATTCTGATCTCCTAAAGATCAGGCAATCAGATACTTCTAAATGTAGAAATCTTTAGATAATAGCACGTATTTTACCTGCAGACTGAATTTTATGTTTGCATCTTTTTTTCCTGCATCTTTGAAAGTGAAAGCAGATTAACCAGTTGCCAGAACGGAAAAGACTGTTTTAATCACTGGAGCCTGCTAAAAATTTAAATAGTGCTGATAAATCAGTAAAATGTTTATCTGTTACTCAACTGAAATGCACTTAATCTCCATTTCACAGACCCAGTTTATGACACTTAGAACTTTCTTTATATTCTTCTCCACATCTTTTCCCTACCCACTTTTGAGATTTCTCCTACTTTGCTTGTCCTGTCTTCTTTCCAGACCCCTTTTCTCCAGACTGGTACTGACCAACACATGGCATTTGAGGCTCATGGTGTTGGGGTTTTTTTTCTTCACATGCAGCCGTGCAGCCTATGTTTCTTATTTCTATTTTAGAAGATTATGTTACATTAAACTCAGCATGACCTATGAGAGTTCACATGTCTCTCCTTTAGTTTATGGTGACTGCAACGGATACTCCATTAGCCCAACTCCCTTAGCTTTTTAAACTGTTAGTCATTTCTTGATTGGGAGTAAACAATAATAAAATTTTCCTTTTCCTCTATATGTTGAATTTCCCAGTTAGTACCAAGAGATAGTGCGACGTAGAGCTCTGGATCCAAATGCTGTCTTGAAGGAACTATTTAAATATTCTCATTCTTAATTTCCTCATTATTATAAAAAGGATAACAGTGTATGTAAAGTGCTCAGCTACATCACAGGTAGTTAATAAATGTTAGTCTCTCCCCTTCCTTTCCCTATGAAGGAAAAAAATCTCAGTCAATAATTTAAAAAGTAAATATCTCTGATGCCAATAAATATATTGGCTATAAACCTTAAATTAATTTTGAGTACAAGTTACCAAAATAATGAATTTGCTGTTTCCTCTGGTTTTATAACACCCCAATACATGAATGTTCACACATATGCACCAATTAATAGAGATAATTGGGGAGGGCACTTTAGTACTTGAATATTTCAGAATAAAAGGGTTTGATTTGATGATTTTAAAGTTTCCTGCTTGGAGTTTCACCTCTAAAATGTTTGATTATCTGAGAGAAGTTATTGTGGTGTTTTTTGGGTTTTGGGGGAGAAGGTATTTAGGGAATGTGAAACTTGATGCAGATAATTTATTGTAATCATTTTCAGATTTTCAGCATTTTCTGAGTGGCTTTTTAAATAACCGCTGTACCTGGAGCTGATGAGGCAGATTTAAATAAATCCATCGTGAATGTTTTTCAAGGAGTACATAGAGACACCAAATGGAACTCTAGGGCTCTGAGCAGTGTGATTATCACTCTGTACTTGTGTAATGCCTTTGTCAATAACTTCAAGATTTCTTTCTCGAAGTAGAAGAAATATAGTTGTTGAGAAAGCGTATATAAAATTGCAGTGATGTATGCATGGCAAACAGTAAAATACCCAATTGGACATATCAAAGGCAGGTTATAGCTGCAAGTTACAGTTGGTCAGAAGGTCTCAGTGAGAGGTGGCATTGACTTGAGGTACAGGCTTGTAAGAAAGGAATCCTAGAAGTTTGTTTGCTCAGGTGAGTCCACATCACCACAAGAACGTTTTTCACTAAAGAGTTCTGTGTTTCTAGTCTAATGGTTCAAAGGTGTGTGAGTCTGTGGTCTTTGGTGCCTATAAGTGCCACTAAGGCAAATTGAGTGATTTTAGAGGAGAAAGAGTTTAGAAGATTAAAAGGAGAAAACCTCAACATTATTGTTGGTGTTCTAAGTGACAGGCTGAATAAGAAGAGAATCTTTATTTATTTTTTAAGCATTTTGGTTTACTCCCACATAACCACATTAGATCTGTCCAGAAGACAGTTCTCTTGAGGTCTCTCTGTCTTGTAAGAAAGGCATAGTTGAATAGTTGAGTTTAAAATGGGTGAGAAAGGAGATAGTTATATGTAACCAGCACACATTGCTAAAGGAGTGAAAAAAAATAGAAAACACTACTGGATCCAAATGTTAGCAAGTCCTTGAAAGTAAATGTAAGGACTCCTTGAAGTAATTTGAACTGTACATTGACATCTTAATGAATTGACTAGTTCAAATATTATTAGGTCTAATATATTGTGAACTTTGTTAAACATGGATTGTGTGTGTGTGTGTGTGTGTGTGTGTGTGTGTGTGAAATTTTGTTTTATTTTATTTTATTTTAAACATGGATTTTAATGATCATTAAAATAAACTTAGGTATTTGTTACTGCCAGAAGTAGGTAGACCATTTATTAAATTCAATGTGAAAAATAAACTTTATGAAATATTTGCATTAGTTATGTAACAGACATCTTAAAAAATGAGCAACATCAGATAAGCCAGTCATTGTATGTATAACTATAAAGAAAAAAAGTGTTAGACAGGCATATTGCATTTTTAGCCTCCTCCTCATGTTAATGGTGGATGTTAAAGCTTTCCTTGGTTGTATATCGATTTTATTATCCCAAGCATGCATTGAATCCATGATCTGCTGATAATTCTCATCATGCTTGGTATTAGTACTAAACAGAGAACCAGTACATTATGCCATAGAGTTTGGCACTCTGTTTAGTAAGTCATTACCACTACCTCACCTTACCTGGCAGAGCTGCTTGTTTTGTCCACATGACCTCTTATTTTTGCTAGTTATGCCTACGGAAAGGTCATTCAACCCAATAATGGCTTCTCATTTAGTCTAGAATTCAGACAAAAGCTTTGCAGCTGTGAAATGCAGCCCATTTAAAAATTAACCTATTGTAAATTCTTAATGATTGAGAAATTCTGCAATTTGCTATGATTTGTGGTTTGTGCTGCAATGAGAATAGCAAACAGCAGAGATGATGCAGTCAGAATGACGTGCATTTGGGAAGTGAAGAGAAAGAAACTTTAGCAGATACTGTGCTTGGTTCAAGCCCATGTATTATGCCCTTCTGTCCTCATCAGTCATATATCACTTTGTCTGCCACCTTTAGACAATCCGAAGTGAAATATAATCCTTGGAAATAATTACATAAATTACTGTTTTAAATACTCAAGAAGTAAAATTATCTATTAAGTGTAGTCTACCTTTTCCTCCTTTAATATTTTTTCAACCTAGAGCCTAGATTCTTAGGGAAAAGAAGGACATAGATGTTTGATTCATGAACACCTGGAATTCAAATTTTGATAATAAAACAAATCAGCTCTGTATCCTCATGCAAATTACTTAAACTCTCTGGCTTCAGCTTCCACATCTGGAAATCTCACTGGACTCTTGCACAGATTAAATTAGATACTGTATCAGAGAACTTAGTAGGGATACAATACGTTTCTTCACCATTTACTACCTATTAACCCCTGATCAAATTATATAACTCCTCTATGCCTCTGTTTCCCTCTGTGAAATGGGGATATTAATACCTACTTCCTAGGGTTGTTGTGAGGATTAAATAAATCATGCAAAAACCCTTAAAACAGTACTCTACATCTAGTTAGTATTCCATAATTATTAACCATCAGATTGACAAATCAGTAATCAACAAATAACTTACAATGATCAATAATGTAAATGAAACATGTAGGGTACACTAAGACAATTTATTAGAGCTAGAAAAATAAACAGGGCTATGTCATTTAGTGCTTTGCAATGGGAAGCCACTGACAAGGATGACGTGATTGGAATTACTTTTTTTTTTTTTACCTGCCCTGTTTCTTGTTTTTTTATTATTTTATTTTATTCACCTTCTGCATACAGTAATTCACTCCTTTTGGTGTATGAGCTTAGACAAGTACATATAGGCATGGAGCCACTACTAGAATCAAGACAAAATAGTTCTATCACCACCCCTCACCACTGCCATTAAAAGAGCCCTACATGACAATCCCTTTGTAATAAATTGCTTTCCCCACTCCTGAATCCTAATCTGCTTTCTGTTGATACAATTTTGCCTTTTCCAGTATGTCATGTAAATGGAATCGCATTCTCTATAGCTTTTAAAGTCAAGCTTCTTCAGTTCAGCTCAGTGCTGAATTCATGAATTTGGAATTCATCCATATTATTGTATTTATCAGTAGTTTACTAATAGTTCTTATTCCTGAGTAGTATTTCATCGTATGGCCATACTGCAGTGTGTTTATTCACTATTTGAAGGGCATTTAAGTTGTTTCCAGTTTTGAATGGTTACAAATAAATATACTGTGAACATTTTTGTTCAAGTTTCTATGTGAGCAAATGTTTTCATTTCTCTTGGGTAAAATACCTAGGAGTAAAGTTGCTGGCTCTTATGGTAAGTGTATGTTCAACTTTATAAAGAAACTGCCAAACTGTTTTCCAACATGGTTATACCATTTTACATTTCCACCAGCAATATACAAGAGTTCGGTTGCCTTGCATTGTTGTCAACACTTTGATATTGTCAATGTATTTTATTTTAGACATTCTAGTAGGTATGTATAGTATCTCAGTGTGATTTTAATTTGCATTTTCCTAATGAATAAAATGATTTTGAACATACAGTATTTTTCTTTGCTTATTTGTCATTTATGTAACTTCTTTGGTAAAGTGTCCAAATATTTTGCCCATTTTTAAAATTTAGTTGTTTGTTTCTTATTGAGTTTTAAGATTTTTTTCATGTGTTCTGGTACAAGTTCTTTGCACCAGATATGTGATTTGCAAATATTTTATTATAATATATGCTTTGTCTTTTCATTCTCTTAACAATATATTTAGAGAGCATAAGTTTTAAATTTTGATGTAGTTTATCAGTTTATTTTATGAATAATGTTTTTGGTGTCATTTCTAAGAAATTTTGCCTAACCCTATGTCACAAGGATTTTCTTTTATGTTTTCTTTTAGAAGTTTTATAATTTCAGTTCTATATTTATTTAGGTGTACTTTACAGTTTAATTTTTGTGTAATGTGAATGATGTAGATTGAGGTGTGTATTTTGTGTGTGAATATCCAATTTTCCCAGTACCATTTATTGAAAAGACTATCATTTCTTCATTGCATTGCCTTTGTGCCTTGGTCAAATATCAATTGACCTTATATTTGTGGATTTATTTGTGACTTCTCTCTTCTGTTTCACTGATCCATGTGTCTCTCTGCTTACCAATAATACCACACTGCCTTGATAACTATAACTTTATACTAAGTCTTGAGATCAGTTAGTATAACTTATTCAAATTTGTTCTTTTTCAAAATTTTTCTAGTTTCTTTGGCTTTCCATATAAATCAGGTTGTTGATATCCATTAAAAAAATCCTTTTGGGATTTTGCTTGTGATTATGTTAAATCTGTAGATCACTCTGGGAAGAATTGACATCTTAACAATATTGAATCTTCCAATCCATGAACATGGTATATATCTCTTTTTATTTAAGTTCTCCTTGATTTCTTTCTTTCATCAATATTTTGTAGTTGTCAGCATGCAGATCCTGCACATAGTATTTTTAGGTTTATACCTATTTCATGTTTTTTAGTTGTGTTGTAAATTATACTTTTAAATTTTAAATTTCCAACTGTTCATTGTTGGTATGTAGAAATTCAATTGGTTTTAGTATTCTTACTGTCTGCATCCATTTATGTATGTATTTAACATCCTTGGATTCTGCAGCCTTGTTAAACTTATTGGTTCTAGGAGCCTCTTTGTAGATCCTTCTATGTAAGTAATCATTGTTGTCTGTGAAGAAAGACAGTCTTACTTCTTCCTTTTCAATCTGTAGGTCTTTTATTTGTTTTTCTTTTAAGCAAGAGAATGACTTGATTGGATTAACATTTCTCAAAAATAAGTGTGGCTTCAGTATGAGGAATTGATAGGATGGGAAAATATAAAAGAGGCCAGTTTGGAAGCTTTCACAAGAATCAGGACACTGTGATAGGTTGGACTATGATGATTACAGTAAGAGAAGAAACACATATACTCAGATTATATTTTGGTTGTAGAATTAATAGGCCTGAGTATTGAATTGAATATTAGGGGAAACAAGAGGAAGGGATCAGGAGGACACCAAGAAAGGATCAGGAGGACACCAAGATCTCTGTCACAAGGAATTGGGTGGATGGAGTTGCCATTTATTGCATTGGAGAAGACAAGAGAAGAAACAGATTTGGAAGCAGGTGAAAAGCTGAGTTTTGAAAAAACATATATATTTACCTATATAGGTAAACATAGGAGATAAGAAGAAGAGCTTGGGAATGAGTTAGATCTATGTGGGACCCCATTCAAAGGCTTCTAGAGACATTTCCATTGCATTGCCTTTGTAGCTTCAGCATCCAAGATCATCAGATCTTTTTTACCTCAGGCCTTTGGCCACATTGTTAATCACTGCCTTAAGTGTGTGTGTCTCCCCTCCCCTTGGCATGCCCACTTACTTTTCCTTCCTTTCTACTGCCTTCCCTTCCTCCTTTCTTTCCTTCTTTAGGCTGAGGTCTTATCATCCTGTAGGTCTTAGCTTAAATATCATCTCCTCAGAACCCACCTAAAACCAGATATCTTTCTCTCTGCATTAGTCTCTGTTACACAATATTTTCTCCATAGGCATTATCATTTTGTAAACATTTTGTAGTTGTTTTCTTGTTTGTTGTCTGCCTTTCACACTAGACTACATTCCAAAGATCAGAGACTGTGTCTACCTTGTTTACTGTTATGTCACCAATCCAGAACACCTTACTGGGCACATGGTTGATCACTATTTGTCAGGTGGGAGGAATGATGGTTCTAGAGCTCAGGAAATATGGCAAGAAAAGAACATTTGGAAGTTATCCACATATAGATGGTATTTAAAACTATGGAGATAAATAAGATTGCTAGAGAAAGAAAAGAACCCAGTACCAGCCCCTTGGGACTTGTCAACTTTAAAAGAGAAGAAGTTAGCAAAGAAGCCTGAGAAAGAGTAGCAAAGGATAGAGGAGGAAAACCAGATTTTGTTTCCTGGAAGTCTAGAAAAGAGAAATGTTTTTAAAAAGACAGAATGTAAATGCATAAGACAATACTGAGGGGTGAAATAAGATGAGTCCATTTGATTTAGCAACAGCACAGAGGTCATTGATGAACCCAGCCAGAGTTTTGCTGGAGTAGAAAAAGTAGAAGCCACATGGGAGTAGATGAAAGAATGATAGTCATCATAGTAAATACAAACTAGATGGATACTTGACTGTAAATTTTGTGTGTGAGTATCCACAAAATATTTGCCATCCATCAAAGCTATCTTTTGAATTAGCTTTGTATATCAGCTAACACTCATATGCCTATATAGGTGTTTAATAATTGAGTATATTTTATAAACTTGGTGTTTAACTGAAACATTTACTTTCATTTTGATTTGTCAGAAGACAAAATTACAACAAATTTAAAGATCTTAATTGGCTTTAATTTGCAATTCTAGAATCGGGCAACACTGTATTCCATAAAATAGAATAAGTGTTCTGATGAGCTGAGCAAGGGAGGTTGGTTTTATATACAGAAAAAGACTGAAGAAAGCAGAAACAAATGACAAAAAGTAGATTGGTCATTGAAAGTTACTTTCCTTCTGAGGTGGGAACAGGGAAACACAACAACAGAAAAATAACTGGTTAACATCAGGTTGTTTCAGGTTACTTTTTCAGGGATAAGGGTTAAAGCAGAGGGAACTTTATTATCATGCCAACTGAAACTGGCCTGTTTCAGAATTTTGGCTGTTATCTCCCTCTTGATTTCTCAGGTCAGGTAACAACTAAGTTTCAGTTTGGTGCTGTGGGACTTCAGTATAAGTGACTCCATTTTGGTTTTTAATCTGGTCTGTTGGGGCTTAGTGTAGGAGCTTAGTCCAAACTAATGGCCTCATGTACTTTTTATTTAACAGATTGTAGTGCTGGAATAGATGCCACCTTAGACACTGAGAAATAAGAATAGATGCCACCTTCGTCACTCAGAAGTAGAGTACAAATGCATAATGTTCATTCTTGTGTCAAAGGGAGGATATTTAAGTCTTAAAACCTTTTGTTTTGTTTTGGGGAGGTGGGGAAGGAAAGAGTAGGAAGGAGAAAGGGAGGCAGAGAAAAGCTTAGAGATAATACTAGCCTCCTTTACTTAACCAGCTATCAACAGTACAGGCTGCTTGCTAAGCTAAGGCACATGATTCTGGAATTTAAAGAAATGTCTTTCCTGAGGATCTCCTCTACTCTAAACTGGTACAACCAATGAAGAGTACTTGTTTTATTGATCTAGATCAGAGTTAATGAAATTAACTTCATAGAAATTCTATTCTTTACCATGATCGGGTTTCTGCACCTGCAGCAAAGTTCTTCATACTCTGGTTGGTTTCCACTAAATGCTAGACATAAATCTGTGTGTAGGTTTTTGAGATAGGATCAGAAAGGATGAATGAAAAGGACTTAGGCCAGAGGCTAGCAGATGTGCTTGGTTCATGTTTCCTCATACACAGCACCTCTAAGCCAAAAGAAATACCTAAGAATTCCACTTATTAAGCAGATAGATCCAAACAACTAAGTGTTTATGTCCAAACAACTTAGCATGTGTTAAAGACCATGCAACTTCTCAAACCTTGGAATCAGATTGGAAACCATCAACCACATGTCCTGTTCCACGTTGATATTTTTGCACAATATGTGGTTTTAATCAAAATAACTGTTTTTCCCTAAAAATGTAAAATATTCCACAATGCTCTTGTGAATTTGCTGTAGCTCTCTGGGGTGCCTCATTGCAGTTTGCGAGCTGTGGACTCAGAGCATTATTCCAAGACTTTTTGTTTTCCATTTACATACTTATTTCTTATATTTTGTCCCTCTACATTAAAAACCAACCGGATCATTGGTGAAACATAGTTTATTTTAGGATTTTTTGTTTCAAAACGTATGAAAGTTAAACATACATAATGTTGAAAATTTGGAAAATACAGCAAAACATGGAGAAGAAAGTAAAAATCACTTCTAATTCCACCATCCACCAATAACTACTACTAACATGTTTTGGTTTATCTGTCCAGTTATTTTCTGTGAAGTAATAACTATGACTAACTCTGATTTTATTGGATGGTGGAAATCTGTAGTTTAGTGTGAATTTCATACCCTTTAGTTGTGACTTGTCTATAATGACTTGGGATAAGTAAATAAGGTGGAGTTATAGCTGCTTCTTTCCTAAGTAACTGCTTTCATTAGTTGTGTATCTGACTGAAGGGCATGAAGACCCCACCATTCAGGAAGGAGAAACCTGCTGCTGTGTTTCTAACCTAGCAAATGCAAGGTGTGCCATTTACACAGTGGTTCCTCATTATAGAGGCACAGACACCAATAGATTTCAGTAGGGGAACTTTTTTTGAAGTACTAGTCTAATATGTTTTAAAAAGATAACGTGACACGTATTTTACTTCTTTTAGCAGGTGGACACACTTTCTTAAAGTAATAATATGTCATGGCCCTGCTATAAGATAGTAGTTCTAGAAGACTATCTAATAATTCAGACTAAAGCTATGCATATTGCTACGACACCACGTGGAAAACTTTTATAATTCCATCTTATTTCTGATGTATATGTTTTATTTTCTATGCCTTCATAAGGACTAAAAACTGAAGTTATTTACATGAAAATAAGATTTTGTTTGAGTTCATTTACTTGAGATATGTTTTAAAATCCACCTTCTGTCACACTATAGAAGTAGATTTTGAATTATCAAAAGGTAGAATTATAACTTCAGAAAAGAAGAAAATGGCCAATTTAGTTTAACTCTGTGTACAAAATTTATAGTCTCATGTATTCATTCCACACCCCCTTTCTTCTTTCCTTCTTTCTCCCTCTGTCCTTCTTCTTAATAATAATTTTTAATTCTGACCAAAATAAGTTGTGGCAGTACTTTCTTAGCATAACTTGGACTGTTGAAGGGTAATTCTGTTCTTTTAAAAAATCCCTAATAGGCTGGGTGCAGTGGCTCACCCATGTAATCCTAGCACTTTGGGAGGCAAGGCCAGAGGATTGCTTGAGCCCATGAATTTGAGACCATCCTGAACAACATAGGGATACCCCATCTCTACAAAAAATTGCAGTATTCCAGGTGTGGTAGTGCACAACTGTGGGCTCAACTACTTGGGAGCTGAGGCGGGAGGATGACTTGAGCCCATGAAGTTGAGGCTGCAGTGAGCTGTGATCGCACCACTGCACTCCAGCCTGGTTGACAGAGTGAGATCTTGTCTCAGAAAAAAAAAGAGGTAAGGGGCCCCATGGAGAAAAGGTGGAAGCAAGATAAAAAGACATGGGAGCCAACCTGAGAGTTTTCAGTGGCCAAAACTAGAACAATTTGAGCAACAAAATAAGTGATGAGTATTTTATTATAAGCCAAAGAATAAAATAAATATCCATTAGTCCATAATGATACAGATAAGTAATTAAATGAATACATAGGGGAGAAGGGGCAAATCTTTCTTACGGAAGAACTCTAGATAATAGATGTAGAGGGAATGGAGGATACAGAAAATCCCATTAGAACACCGCAGGAATAATTGCTCAGGCAAGAGTTACAGATGAATGCCAAAATTAGTAAGTGAAACTTTTCTTTGAGCTGCTAATTTAAAATCTTCAGAAGTACTAGATCCAGTTTCATCTGATAGTTTCTTAACCCCAGATTACTGATAGATTCAAATAGTATAGAAGTGTGGTATGCAGTAAGATGGATACAGCCAACAAATTTTTTTCAACGTAAAATATACTGTGTGTTGCTCTGTTTTTTTTTTTTTTTTTTTTTTTTTTTTTCAGAAACAGTAAAACTTCATCAATTCAATGTAATTTGGGGTACAGATGTGAAATCCTGTTTTATAAATATTTTATTCTTTTTATTTTCAAGGTCTCGTTAACTCAAACTAGGATAACAGTTGACTAGAAGACCTAATGGGGTCCTGTTTTGGTAAATAATAATATGTAATTGGCTGAGGATGATTATTGTCATAGTAACAAATTAGATACTAAAATCAAACTCCTCTCCTGTATACCAGTCATTCCTTTGATCTGACCATTAATGGAAGCTGTTTTTAGTTTGTGTACATGTAGGACACATTATTTTTATTAGTTAAATATATTTTACCACTTAACCAAATGAGTAACTTGTAGTGTGTCTATCTTGGGACTATAACTGGTGTGATCAATGAAGAATGATGTATTGTTCTTAAATGTGGAAATACGTTTAGGTTAGTAGTGGCAGATGCATGCATTTTCTGGAAAGCTCTGTTTACCAGATTTTTAGTGGCCAAGGAGTTACACAGATAGTTAATAGTACTGCTTAATTGTTGTAGTCAGATTGAGTAACATGTAATTCATAGCAATACTGAAACTGAGAACACAAGAATGATAAGCTATATGATAAAGATCACAATTGCTAGTTAGCAAAAGTACAGACTACACATTGTTGACTAGCAAGCCATTCTTGTAAAATGCATGTGATAAAATTTTCTTGACAGCTGTTTTCAAAGTGAACCTTTCTATGTCATCATGGTTCCTTTAGTAAATTTACTTGTAAGGTTTTTTTTTTTTTAATCAGTGTTTCTTGCTGAAAGAAATCAAAGAAGATATAAATAAATAGAAAGACATTCATGCTTGTGGAATGGGAGACTGAATATTATTAAAATATCTATACTACTAAAATGCATTCCACCCCTATCAAAATCCCAATGGTATTTTTTGCAGAAATTAAAAAACTATCTTAAAATTCCTACAGAATCTCAATAGACCACAAAAGGTCAAAACAATCTTGAGAAAGAACAAAGTTGGAGGCCTCACACTTCCTGATTTCAAAACATACTTCAAAGCATCTAATTTAGATGGCATACTTAATTACTGGCATAAAGATAGAGGTACAGACCAATGGAGCAGAATAGAGAGCCCAGAAATAAATCATTGCATATATGGCCAAATGATTTGCCACAAAGGTACCAATACTACATAATGGGAAGGGACAGTATATTCAACTAACAGTGTTGGGAAAGCAGTATCCATATGCAAAAGAATGAAGTTGAACCCCTACCTTACACAATATACCAAAATTAACACAAAAATAAAGACCAAAACATAAGACCTTAAACTATTAAACTTGTAGAAGGTAACACAGGCGAAGTCTTTAGGACATTGGATTAGGCAGCAATTTATTGTGTGCAACACCAAAATCATAGGCAACAAAATAAAAAATAGACAAAGAGGACTGCATCAAAGTTAAAAACTTACGTACATCAAAGGAATCAATCAGCAGTGTGAAAAGGCAGCCTACAGAATGGGAGAAAATAATTGCAAATCGTACATCTGATAAGAGGTTAATGTCCAGAATATATAAAGAACTCCTACATCTCAACAACAATAAACAACCCAATTAAAAAATGGGCAAAGGTCTTGGACAGACATTTCTCTGAAGAAAGTATACAGCCAATAAGCACATGGAATGATAGTCATTAGGAAAATGCAAATCAAAACCACAATGAGATAGCACCTGACACCATCAGGATGGCCACTATGAAAAGAACAAAAAGTTTAAATTACAGCACAGTAAACAATGGGAGTCAATTTAAAAAAAAAAAAAAAGAACAAAAACTAACAAGTGTTAAGGATGTAACGTTGGAACCCTTGCATACTGTTAGTGAGAATGTAAATTGATGCAACCCTTATGGAAAACAAAGGGGTCCTCAAAAGATTAAAAATAAAATTATGATCCAGTGATACTGCCTCTGGGTGTATATCCAAAGTAATTTAAAACCAAATCTCAAAGAGAGATTTTCACACCCACGTTCATTGCAACATTATCCAAAATAGCCAAGAGGTAGAGGCAGCCCACGTGTCCATTGACAGATGAATGGCTAAAGAAAATGTGATGTATACATACAGTGGAATATTATTCTACCTTGAAAAAAAATTTCTGTCACATGCTACAACATGAATGAACCTCAAGGACATTATGCTAAGTGAAACAAGCCTGTCACAAAAGGACAAACAGTGTGTGATTCTGTTAATACTCATATGAAGTATCTAAAGAGTCAAAATCATAGAAACAGAAAGTAGAAAGGCAGTTATCAAGGTCTGGGTAGAGGGGAGGGGGCAGAATTAGTGTTTAGGGAGTATAGCATTTCAGTGTTGCAAGATGAAAAAGTTCTAGACATCTGTTGGAAAATATGTGGATACACTTAGCACTGCTGAACTGTACACTTAAAAATGCTTAAGATGGAAAATTTAATGTTTTTTTTACCACAGATTTTAAAAAGCAGTGTTTCGTTGCCTAATTCTATATTCGGTTAACAATTTTACTGATTGTCTACTATGTCCCAGGCACTTTCCATTATTATTATTTCAGTGACACTTGTTCCCCATTTTAGAAATTAGGAAATAGACACTGAAAGGTTTAGAAACTTATTTCTGTTAGACCCTACATGTGGTATAGCAAAACTGTGTTTACCTAACTGAATGAGTTGTCCAATACTTGCATATAGACAGTGTTTCCAAAATAAAAGGAAATGGGTCGCTAGAAAGCAAGGCAAGAGAATTGAGACTAAAATAATGAATATTTGAGGATAAATTTAGCAAGTTTGCTACTTGGAATATCACTTTTTTGGGCATGTCTAGTTCCAAAACCACTGAATGTATTGGACCTGTTGGATTTGTTGAAAATGCAGATGGTACAATCAAATGTAATACTCATAAAGGGAAAAGAATACAGTTTGAAAGTTTTTATGAAGACGTGTACTGCCTAATCTGTGAATTGAAAGCATCTTTTAAAAACTTACTTCCCGTCATATTCTTAGGTGGTAGTGAATATGTTTCAGATGAGAATGTTTCAGATAATCCTAGTGAAGTTAAATGATTGCAGTCTACCATATTGTGAGGAAAAGTTGTTAGCCGTGCAAGATGAGGACAGAATTAAAATATTACCATAACTGGCATTTGATTTGAAAACTACAGAGATAAGCTTAGGTTCCTATTTATGAAAACCATTCTCACAGCCCAGTGAAATATCTCTTAAAAGGTTCTATAGTTACCATGGATACTTGTTAGCTTTGATAGAGTATCCATATTCAGTCATCTGAGGTGAAGAAGCCAAAAAACCCATGAACTAATGTCACAAGTAGCTTCATCTCTAAATTCGTACTAGTTTGGGGATGGAAAGGGTAAGTTTCCTGAAGATTAGAGTATTGGTTAATTGTCACTGCTTGGAAAGCAAAATATTTAGGATGCACATTGCCTGAATTTGATCCTAGTATTCACTATTGATATGTAACTTTTTCATTTAACTAGTACAGGCCATTTCTTAGATTTTAACATGGGAATTTAGATGGTTAAACCTTTCTGAAAGTTGATGAAACCTAGGGAGTATACTCAATTTCTGAAAGCCATAGAGACACAGACAATATTGAAGGCATTGATCCCCATGGTAACATATTTGCATTTGGCCCAGCGTGGCTGGTTTCTGCCTAGCTTCTTTTAATTGCTATATATTGACAGCCGTTTTCACAACTATTTGTAAAATGTCGGATAAGTGAGCATGTGTACAAGGGAGTGCACACCATACCTTAAGCTTGATTAGATCCTTCAGATGACAAAGAGCTCTGCATGAAGAGTTACTGAGGTATTTTTATCATTTCCTAATGTGTCTGTCACGTAGTAGAAGCAAAAAGCCTTTCAAGTTATTTAAATATTTTCCTCAATTCTCTTTTAAAACAGGTGACAAAAGAGCTGAAACAGTATGACAACAAAATTATAGAATGTAAATTTGAGAACAACAGCTGGGTCTTCATGAGACAGAGAATAGACAAAAGTTTTCCTAATGCCTACAACACTGCCATGGGTGAGTATGACAACTTACCAGTGCCTATTATATTAAAAAAAAAAAAAAAAATTAAGATGTTAGACCCAAAGTGTGCTGCCTTTGTTGTTTTGCTTAATGCGGCATAGTCATTTGGACTTCATCCTTGTTTGATGGGAAAGATATGTCAAGTCAGTATTCTCTCTGGCTCCAATTGGCTTGTAGGTTCTCCTCTCTAAACTGGTGGTCTTATGCCCATGCGCCCAAAAGAGAAGTTTAAAGGGCAGGATACTGGGCTGTATACAAGTTGAATTTATTGAACAACAACAACAGAAACCACAATAATTTCAGATCTATTCAGAACTATAAAAACCATTGTTTGCCAGATGGTAAAAGACAAAATTAGCAAGGGAAAATGTAATTTCCAGCTCTTAAAATAGCTTTACAAACAATGGAGAACAAAGTAAACGAAAACCATTTAAAAAGACAAAATCTGCTATGCTATTCTTCAGAGTGTTCTTTGGGTACAATATGAATGCTTTGGGAATTCAGAATAGTAAGTTTCTTTCATGGAGAACAACACAAATTAATTGAAGTTTATAAGGTATACCACTACCAGTAGCTGTTGTTGCTCTGGATTGCATTTTTAGTGGAGTTGGCAAAAGGTAAAAACCAAGATAACATGTTAATCAAACTTTACTTTTAGAATGTGCAGTTGATGAGGATATGATAAGCTAATGAGAAAATGTTGAAATTTCCAGTTTCAGCTTTGCAATTTAAAAGTTACTGTTGTACATTTAGGAGTTCTCATTGGAACTAGCATCCATTTTCAGACAAGATGAGTTAATTTCCAAAGTAGGGATGATTACGCCAATGTCTTTTCTTCCAAGACCAAATAGGTAAATCAAATGAAAAGGACTGGCACTAAATTTTGATAAGAGAAGGTAATGTGGTCTGCCAGCTACAATGAAACCACGTATTCCGTAGGAATGGGAGCTGGTGCCACGTTTTATGTTTTGTAGAGTGGACTTCTTTCTGAGAGAAAGATTGAAGGACTATATATAGTACACATTTTACAAGTTTTAGTTGAATTCAGACTGTGGTGTAATGCATTGTGGTAGATTAAAATCCCATAAAAACTGGTTTGGAAGGGATAGAAAACCTTGGGGAAGACATGCTTATAGCCCAAATGTTTAAAGTTTTGGTTTAAAATTAATACTGCCATAAAGAGTAGCCATTAGACAAGCACATATTTTGGGTGTAGGGGAGGGAGGAGATAGTTCAGTGTGAAGTATGTCACTCAAATGGGTAAAATGGAAATATTTAGCATATTGGGATGAAAACCTTTCTCATAAGCCTGTGGTGAGTCAGCTGCCTTAATTAACCCTCACGTGAGACCCATGTCTCCCTTTGTCCACAGCTGTGTGCAATAGCATCTCAAACCCTGTCACCAAGGAGATGCTGTTTGAGTTCATCGACAGATGTACTGCAGCTTCTCAAGGACAGAAGCGAAAGCATCATCTGGACCCTGACACAGAGCTCATGCCACCACCACCTCCCAAAAGACTGCGCCCTTTAACCTAAGACCTGCTTGTGACTTCAGGGTTAAGAAGAAAGATGAATGAGGAAAAAACGCTGTTGCCCACTTTTGTAGCCAGAGAAATTGAAAGACGACTGTGGCTTGATGTTGATACACATTTGAATTTTTTTTAAGAAAAGAAAGGTATTGTAGCCAGCCTGTAAATACTTGATGCATTTGTTTCCTCAATGCTGCAATACATCATGGACTTAAACGTTTTATTTATCTGATAAACTCAGCCTTACCTTGTGGAATCTGAAGATTGACATATCCAAAGGTTTAAACAAGATTGAAATCAATGAAAAAGAGGCCTTGTTTATATATGGGTAACTTCACATTTAATTTATAAAGTTAACAATCTGGAAACTGTGAGCCCATAAAACAGTATCTTTTAGAAGCTGTGTTACAACTATAGCAAATTTTCCTTTTAAAAAATTCAGGCAATGGCATTAAACATTCTTGCTGTCATTTACCATGGATTTCCTACATTTCTGAGATCCCTGTATTCAAAAACAAATGACAAGGTTGTTAAGTATTGTACTATATTAAATAGCTTGTTCTGGTTTATATCATTTTAACAAGTTTTTTGGAAATGTAAAGGAAAAAAGTAAAGCTCCATTTTTGTGAATTGCATTGTTTCTAAAGGGAGTATTTTGAGTATTTTCATCTGTTTGTATTGTTTCAACTATGATATCAGATATCCAATGTGTCCATTCTGGCAGTGGTTTTGAGTTACTTCATGGAACTTAGACATACACCACCAGGTCCTTTATGTGTTGTTCTCCTGGAAGACTTTCCTTTTTTTTTAAATGCCAGGGCTACTTCTGCTTTACCTCAGTGGTATCAGCACATTGTAAATGACCTTAAAACACACAACTCACTGTGATCTGTGGGAGTGATATCAAATACAAACGATGTTGTGTTACTTCCCTCGAACAAAACAGCAAAGGGAATGCCAGCTGACTTCTTTGATTAGAAGGTAATGTCATGGGATAGAATGGTGTCACTAGAAAATGCTCTCCCACTGCTAGATAAATGCAGAGGCAAAGTGTAGACATCTGTAGGAACTAAATATCAAGGAAATCAAGACATTTATTTTCAAAGCCAGAATTCTGTCTGCATTCTATTCTGCGGATGTTATTTCTGTTATACATCTGAATTTCAAAATGTTTACTGATAGATAATGGATTTAAAGGGCGGCTAATTGATTGTCGGCCATTGTTAAGAAACTGCTCAAATTGGTTTGTGTAAGAACTCTGAGAATTAGCTAAATGCAGACTAATGTATTTATTTTTAGAGGTAGAGGTTTTAAGTAAATGTATTTAAAACAAATTCTCATGATCTGAATTGTATATGTATATGCATATCTGTGTAAGTATATGCAAGTGTATATTCTTCTACCGATTCAGTCAGACACGAAATCCAACTGAATTACCTGGTAGACTGAATATCTGACAGGATTTCTATATGGACATAGCACAGATGAACCAAAAATGTATTTATATGCACCTGAGTTTTAATGTTTTTAAGCAAAGTTTTCTCCTGCAGTGCTTTTCTATATGAAATAGTTGAGTCATGCTTGGGCTTTTTCTTCATTGTTCCCAAGTCATGTAATGTATAGTGAATTTATCCAAAACGCCATTGTAATGTTTTTTACTAGAGCGCTTTTGCACATTTGGGCGCTAAAGGGATTAAAACAACTGATGCCACAGTGACTATTGAAAGAGGGAAAAATCTCAAGGTTCCATAGTATCTTTTACAAAATGGATTTTAGAAAAATGCCTGTGCAACTCCAAATAGTCTGGTGCCTGCTTCCCCAGGACGAGTGACTCTTCCACGGTGTGCTGCTTTCCTCCGAGCCCGTGGAAAGGCAGAGCCCTCTTGCAGATACGAAAGCAAGCTTTTGCCAGTGATCTTTAATGGAGTTAAAATATTTATGGTAATTGTAACCTTTCAAATGAGTTACGTGAAAAGAGCATCTCACTCTTAATACACCCAGATATTTTCTTCATGTCTTTGTGCGTTTTAGCAGGACTTAATTTTCTTAATTTATTCTTTCCTTTCAATTATAGTGACATAGAGTAGTTGGCCTTATAAGTAGATCCCATTTAGCCCCTGAACGTAATACCATCTGCAGTATTATAAACGTCATTTAGAAGGTCAGGGGGATAATCTAGAGGCAGGATTTTGGACATTGTGAAGGAAATGTGCTCTTTCTCAGCTCACTTCAATAACTATTTTCTGAGACTGAAGTTTTTGAGACAGGAATAAGAAAACTTTGCTTTCTTCAGTTATCACATGTAAAAGCTTTTGCTTTTTGTTAGGAAAAGGTGTGGATGACTCTACTGCGTGGATGGTTACATTTGCTTTCCGTGAAATGCTCAGAAAATGTCAGGACATTCCTTTTCCAATTGTGTGTCAGTGCGTATTGTAATAAAACTACTGATTTAAATGAGCATAAGTGTATCTACTTTGTTTTACTGGTGATACTCTTGTGTCCCTTCTATTGCTGGCATCACATCCTACTGCTGTCAGCCACACCCAGTGTAATCCATCTGGCTTTGTAGAGATTAGCATAAAGACTTGGAAAGCCTCTATTTTTCTTTCTGAGAAACTGAGAAATTTGATTGACGCAGGGGGGTGTAGTTTGAACCTTTTATTTTTGAAGTGGAGAGGAATGGGAGAAAGCACATCTTTATATAATGTTTATATTATTTCTCTTCGTCTAATCTTAGCAGTCTACTGTATGAGTAGATATTCTGTTACGTTATTTTAATGCATTTAAACTTTTAGAATACTCAGCAATAGCAATAAATATTCTGAAATGATGAAGTCATGAACTACCAATTTTATTTTATTTTATTTTTTTGCATTGCAATTGCATTTTTATAGTATGGAATTTGCCATCTTTAAATGTTTAAATGATACCACCATTTTGGACTCTGCATATAGTTTTCCCTGGCCAAAAAAAAAAAAACCTTGGAAGCTAAGAAGCAAATACTCCCAAGTGGGAGAACTCCTGTGGTGGAGAAAACTGGACTAGACTCACGCAAGTCCAGGCTCTGCCTCCTGTTGGCTGTGTTCTGTCTAGATCCTCCCACACACACACCCCCATCCACCCCTGCCACTTTGTTCCATCTATAAAGTGGCAAATCCCATCTGTCACACTGGGCTAGATGATTTCAAAGCCTTTCCAGGTCTAACCATGATTCCTGTGTTAAAGCCAGTACTTTGAAAATCTCCCATATTCACCATAATAGCAGTATTACCATTACTGAATATTCACCAACGACCAAGACTGTCCTAAACATAACCACTCTATGCAGGTAGGTACTGTTAGCAACCCCACTTTTAGATGAGGAACCTGAGACTAAGTTGTGAACTGAGATCCAGACATAGGTCTTTTTACTCCAGCACCTAAATTTTTGCACAGTACTCTCCCAAAGGCTTAGTTACATAGTTACATACAAAGGCTTAGTTACACAGTTATATACAAAGGCTTAGTATGTAACTGATTTCATGCTTCATGAAAATTTCATGCTTTCATGGTCCCAAACTAAGGCATGTTTGGGGTGCTAAGGGGGTAATAGGCTAATAAAAGAGGTGAAGTTGGGAGCACAGAAGTAAATACACTTTAGGGCCTTATTTAACTATTTATTTAACAATATTTAAATGTGAGTGACAAAGCAGCCATGAAGGGGAAGTTTAATGTTCTCATTAAGATGCTAAATTCTAAAGAGGTAATTAGGAAGAAATAAGTGATTAAATTACACACTGGGCTAACATTTTCCTGATTGTTGCATAGTTAGCTGTCAACTCTGCTGCTGTGGCAGGTCATTGTCAGCCTTGGTTAATGCAGATGTGTCCCTCCCCTCACCTGACTGATGTCAGGTGAGCACTGTGCAGTATCAGGAAGGCGGTAGTGGAGCCGACTCTGAGCAGGGGCCATCTGGTCTCCAGAATTCACATTTTCAAAAACCAGCTCATGGATCCGGGGTTGCCAAATATTTTGCCATGTCAGGGCATTAAATAAATTATCTTGCCATTACTTATTAAAACTAAGGAACTCTTTTTTTATTTTTTTATTTTATTTTATTTTATTTTATTTTTTTATAGATTCAAATTTACAAAGATAGTACAGGGAGGTTGCAAGTACCCTTTACCCAGTTTCCCCCAATGGTTACATCTTGCAAAGATATAGTACAATAATCTCACAACTAGGATATTGACAATGATAATCCACTGATCTTATTCATATTTCTCCAGTTTTACTTGTACTCATCCATGCGTGTGTGTTTGTGTATGGCATATTTAGTTTTGTACAATTTTATTACTTGTACAAGCTCATGTATCCCCCCACCACAGTCAAAATACAAAATTCCATGCTACAAAGATCCCTCATGTTGCACTGTTATAACCACACCCAAACCTGATCCCTGACAATCGCTATTCTCCATCTCTACAATTTTGTTATTTCAAGAATGTTATATATTGAATCACACAGTATATAATATTTTGAGACTGGATTTTAATCAATATAATTCTCCAGAGATCTTTCCAAATTGTGTGTGTATCAAGAATTTATTCCTTTTTTTTTTTTTTTTTTTTT